>NC_057800.1:124070596-124175163 GCF_018294505.1 Triticum aestivum | reverse complement strand
CGCCGGCCGCTGCGTCCGACCCGAGCCGCCGCCGCCGCCTCTTCTCAGCCTCGCCTCCTCTCCGGCCGGTCTCCTCTCCCTCGTCGCCGACCAGCCCTCCGGCGAGCTTGGGCCCCGCCTCGATCTATGTGCCTCGGGTCAAACCCTAGATCTGGGAGGTTGATTTTTTCACTAAGTCCCAGAAATTCCAGTCCAAGTGCTCATGTTCACGGCCCCGTAACTTTGCATCCATAGCTCTGATTCATGCATATAGCATATCAAAATGTTCATCTCAGAGATTACATCATTTCATTCCATTGCATCATTTTCATTTGAGTTCATATTGATGCCCTAAATGCTGTTAGAAGAGGGCTACTTGAGATTATTGTCAGATCTGCTACTCCATTTAGCTTTTTGTCATTTTTGCCATGATTAATGTGTGCATGATATGCCCATGAGTTCTACATATGTTTTGTTAAGGGTTTTGTCATCTTTCCAGAGGTGCAACCCATGTATTTTTGTGATGTGTGTGGTGACTAGTGCAAGCTTGCAAAGTGGTGCACTTAGTAATTCTGTTTTCAGAGACTTAGCAATTTCACGAAGTCCTAGATCTGTTTATCTCATGATGCCATGTGTTCTTGTTGTTTCCTAGTGATCCGTGCCTCTTTTGAGGATGATCAGTAAGGGTGTTTTGTTAATCTTGTAGTGCTCTATCCATCCATGTCTTTGTTTGCATTTATGGAGAACCCTAGCTTGAGTCAATCGAGCTCTACTTTTGCTACTTTGTGAATCTGGGCAGATTGTCATCTTGTTTGCAATTTTGCCGATGATGTTGTAGTTGCTCCGTGCATGCTATGCTATTGTTGCCATGTCTAGCTTGCATTTTGTGCCTTCTTGATAGATGTATGCTTGTCTTGCCATGACTTGCACCGTAGTGAGTGCATCGAGCTCGTAAACATGCCTACTTGAGTTATATTTCAGCATGTGCCAGTTTTCACTGTCTGAAAACTGATTATGTTTTTGCTATGTTCACATGCTTGCAATTGTATTTTCTGATCCCTTTTGGCTCAAGGTCACTAAGGGACTTTTGTTAAGCTCTTTGAGTAGCTCCATGCCATGCTTTACTTTGCCATGTTCAGGTCCTGTAGCATGTAGTTTTGTGGCTCCGAAGAGTGCTACCTGATCTGAAATTCCAGACAAGTGTTAATTTCACTAAGTCTGAGATTTGTTTGCCATATGCATTTTTGCCATGCTTGTTTGAACCTGTTAATGGATGAATTGGCCGTAGTTCAGTGCTAGACTTTTGTTAAGCATCTTGAATGCATCCCTGCCATGTATTTTGTTGTCATGTTTGGGTGCTGTAGCATGTTCATCTCTTTGCATTTAGATGCCTACTTGCTGTAAATCGCAGACCGGTGTCATATTTGAATCCCTTGCCATTTCCAAACCGTAACTCCGATTCCGGCGTTCTTTATATCGTTTTCAAGCGATTTCATCTCATCTTTCCAGTGGCACACTTGGAATTCCAAGTTGAGGCCAGGTTCATGCATTCCCTGTCATATCTTGCATTTTGCATCCCGCATCGCATCCCGCATAGCGTATCATCATTGCATCATATTGCTTGATCCTTGCACGTGGTTGATTGTGCCCTTGTTGTTGGTTTGTCTTGTTTGGTAGAGCCGAGATACGAGTTCGCTAACGAGGAGCCCGTTGAGTTTGCTTTCGAGGATCCAGTCAACTCTGACAACTGTGCAGGCAAGATGATCAAACCCTCGAAATCACTACTATCTTTGCTATGCTAGTTTGCTCGCTCTTTTGCTATGCCCATGCTACGATGCCTACCATTTGCTTTCAAGCCTCCCAAATTGCCATGTCAAACCTCTAACCCACCATGTCCTAGCAAACCGTTGTTTGGCTATGTTACCGCTTTGCTCAGCCCCTCTTATAGCGTTGCTAGTTGCAGGTGAAGATTGAAGGCCGTTCCTTGTAGGAACATTTATTTACTTGTTGGGATATCATTATATTGTTATGTTATCTTGTTATCTTAATGCATCTACATACTTGGTAAAGGGTGGAAGGCTCGGCCTCTCGCCTAGTGTTTTGTTCCACTCTTGCCGCCCTAGTTTCCGTCATATCGGTGTTATGTTCCCGGATTTTGCGTTCCTTACGCGGTTGGGTTATAATGGGAACCCCTTGATAGTTCGCCTTGATTAAAGCTTTTCCAGCAATGCCCAACCTTGGTTTTACCATTCGCCACCTAGCCTTTTCTTTCCCTTGGGTTCTGCAGATTCAAGGGTCATCTTATTTTAACCCCCCCGGGCCAGTGCTCCTCTGAGTGTTGGTCCCACCGAGCGATGTCCAGGGCTACCAGGGGCAACTCTGGGTTGGCCTACCCGACGTCTGGCTCATCTGAGTGTGCCCTAAGAACGAGATATGTGCAGCTCCTATCGGGATTTGTTGGCACATTCGGGCGGTGTTGCTGGTCTTGTTTTAACCTGTCGAAGTGTCTTGAATAACCGAGATACCGAGTCTGATCGGAACGTCCTGGGAGGAGGTCTATTCCTTCATTGACCGTGAGAGCTTGTCATGGGATAAGTTGGGACTCCCCTGCAGGGATTTGAACTTTCGAAAGCCGTGCCCGCGGTTATGGGCAGATGGGAATTTGTTAATGTCCGGTTGTAGATAACTTGAACCTTAACTTAATTAAAATGAATCAACTGAGTGTGTTACCGTGATGGCCTCTTCTCGGCGGAGTCCGGGAAGTGGACACGGTGTTGGAGTAATGTTTGCGCAGGTTGCTCTCTAGTTTCTCGCTCGCGCTTTGCCTCCTCTTCTCGCTCTCCTTTGCGAATAAGTTAGCCACCATACTTGCTAGTCGCTTGCTGCAGCTCCACATATTTACCTTGCCATACCTATAAGCTTAAATAGTCTTGATCACGAGGGTGCGAGATTGCTGAGTCCCTGTGGCTCACAGATTACTATTACACCAGATGCAGGGCCTGATGATTCCACTCCAGGAGACGCGCTTGAGCTCAAGTGGGAGTTCGACGAAGACTCTCAACGTTACTATATTTCCTTTCCCGATGATCAGTAGTGGTGCCTAGTTGGGGGTGATTGGGACCGTGTCGCATGTTGGGTTATCTTTTATTTTGGCGCCGTAGTCGGGCCATGAGTGTTTGGTTGATGTAATGTTATTTATGTACTTGATTGACGTGGCGAGTGTAAGCCAACTATGTTATCTCCCCTTTTATTATCATATTACATGGGATGTTATGAAGATTGCCTAACTTGCGACATATGCCTTCAATGCGATTATGCCTCTAAGTCATGCCTCGACACATGGGAGATATAGTCGCATCGAGGGTGTTACAGGTATGATTGTTGTATATGGAGTTGATTGCCTATGGACTACAACCCTCCGGTTTATATAGACACCGGATAGGGTTAGGGTTACACAGAGTCGGTTACAATGGTAGGAGATCTTGAATATCCGCATCACCAAGCTTGCCTTCCACGCCAAGGAAAGTCCCATCCAGACACGGGAAGAAGTCTTCAATCTTGTATCTTCATAGTCCAGGAGTCCGGCTGAAGGTATAGTCCGGCTACCCGAACACCCCCTAATCCAGGACTCCCTCAGTAGCCCCTGAACCAGGCTTCAATGACGACGAGTCCGGCGCGCAAATTGTCTTCGGCATTGCAAGGCGGGTTCCTCCTCCAAGTCCTTCATAGAAGATTGTAAACACCAAGAGTAGTTTCCGGCTCTGCAAAATAAGCTTCCACATATTGCCATAGAGAGAATAATATTAACACAAATCAAATCTGCTGACGTATTCCGCAGTGCGTCATCACACTACAGCCAAGTCCTTCGCTCGAATCGTTTTCACTTTTCCACCTCAGCATGTTTTGCGAGGCAGTTTCCTTGGCACGTCTTGTCAAAGCAGAGATCGTGTACCCCCCTTTTACGGGATTCTCATCAATACAGACATGGGTAACCCAACCGCGCCACTTATCACGGCGCTTGGGAGGCAAGCGAGTTTTACTAGGCAGGTGGGGACGCACAACCGCATCCGCCCATATAAGGGGACAAGGATCCACCTTTTTACCTACGCCTTCTTCCTCCTTTGCCTATCCATCTCCTGCGCACCCGAGCTCCAGCGCCCAAGCCCGCGCTTCCTACCTCAACCTCCCCCAGCAATGTCCGGAGCAGGAGGCAAGTGGATGGTCTCCTACGTCACGGAGGGCCATGTCAAAAAGCTAAGGAAGGCCGGATACTTGTCCAAGGACATCGCGCACCGGCTTCCCGAGGAGGGGCAGCTTCTCCCCACCCCAAGGCCCCATGAGAGGGTAGTATTCCTTCCCCACTTCCTTCGTGGGCTGGGTTTCCCACTCCACCCATTTGTCCGGGGGCTCATGTTCTACTATGGCCTGGATTTCCACGATCTGGCCCCGAACTTCGTCCTCAACATCTCGGCGTTTATCGTCGTGTGCGAGGCTTTCCTCCGCATCCGCCCCCATTTCGGCCTCTGGCTCAAGACCTTCAACGTCAAGCCCAAGGTGGTGCGCGGCAGCCAGGCGGAGTGCGGAGGCACCATGGCGGGCAAGATGGCCAATGTCCTATGGCTCGAGGGCTCCTTCGTGGAGACTCTGAAGGGGTGGCAATCATGGTGGTTTTACATCACCGAGCTGTGCGATCCGAAATGGATCGCAGCCCCCGAGTTCCGATCCGGACCCCCCACGCGGCTTATGTCCTGGAAAGAGACGGGCCTGTCGTGGGGCGACGAAAAAGAGGTGACCGGATTGCAGACATGCATCCAGTCCCTAGTGAGCAAGCCGATCAAGCTTGTCAATGTAGTCCAGGTTATGCTCATCCGCCGGATCCTCCCGTGTCAACAACAGGGCTTTAATCTGTGGGAGTTCGACCCGGCGTAGCACCAAACCCTTAACCGGCTCTTCGACACGACGTATGAAGACGTCTGGAAGGTGCTAACCAAAGGCACCGAGGCTCCCACATCCGCTTCCGAGGACCGCAGATACAGCTCGCGGCGTCACGCCAGCGAGGTAAGCTATTTTCACCTTTTACAGGATGTTAAGTTTCTTCATAGTTTGACTCTATGTGCGATCTAAACTCCCTCACCTTTGACAGGCTTGGCAGGCGCAGTCCGGATCGATTAACTGTCCGGCTCCCTTGCCCGAAGACCCAGCCCCTGCTCTCCTAGTGAAGCTGCTGGTTCCGGCGCCTTATGTGGTGCCGGAGAAGAAGGCCAAGAAGAAGAAGGCCACGGGGACTCGAAAGAGTACCCGTAATGTGGTGGTGTCGGACTCGTCATCCGACGAGTCCGAGACGCCCTCCTCCCGTGAAAACCAGGAGGAGGAAGAAGAAACCTCTTCCCCTCCAGCGGGGGGAGGAAAGAAGAGGAAGGCCGCCCCAACGGGGGAGGCCGAGGGGTCTAGGAAGAGGAAGACCCCTCCGCCAGACTACTCCCCCGACACCGAAGAGGACGAAGAGGAGTGGCTAGACAGGGCCAAGCGTCCGGCGAAACCGTAAGTTCGGATATCAGAGTAACTCATGATGTTCCTTTGTCGTGCAGCTTTCCCTAATGTCAATCATAATTATGCAGCCCGCCCCGGGCCGAACTCAACGAGTCGTCGAGCGGCTCCCTGGATTCATCGGACGTGAACTCCGTTCCGCCCGCTGTCTCCCCCCACACTGCGGACGACGCAGAAGTGGTGTCGCGACAAGCTCCGGGGCAGGAGGAGGTGGTCCTGGAGGAGCCGCAAGGCAACCTCCCGGACTCCAGGAGTAAAGGGGACAAGACCCCCAGGGCTCCAAGTCCGGCTTTGAGCCGGACACCGTGCCGGAATCTTCAACAATTCTGGACCGCGGCAGGCGAACTCCTTCCAAGAGGAGCAAGCCTTCTAAGCCGGCAGCCTCCATCCAACCGGAGGCGCCGGACAATCTGCTGGAGGTGCTTGAAGGTGCCTCCATCGACGAGGAGCACCGTACTATTATGAGTACGGTGATCCAGAAGGTTCAGTCTGCCAAGAGCGGACTGACTGAAGCTTGCGCTAGCCTTCTAACAGGCTTCGAGGTAAGTAAAAATATGTAAAAATATTACCGCGTAGACAGTAGCCCCTGATGCTCTGTTTGGCGTTCGGAAAGAAAATCCGAATAGCGGATCTATTAAATTTCGCAGGAGTCTAACAATAAAGAGTCAATATGCGTATGCAGGCTTCACTGCTATCCACCGCCGCACTGACGGCGGAGGTGGGTGTCCTGAAACAGGACCTCGAGCGGACCGAGCAAGAGCTCGGCCTGGCCGAGCGGCAGCTCGAGGAAAAAGAAGGTAAGAAATACCTTACAGAAAAAGTTCCTATAGAGAGGCGTGATTGCAAAAAATAACAGGATTGTACTGCTTATTGTAGGGGCCACGACTGAGGTGTTGACCCTCAAGCAGGCGCTATCCGAGGCCGAAAGGAAAACGGCCGCGGAGCGCACCGAGCGAGAGAAACTTGGGGCTCAGGTCGGCGAGGTGCAGCAAGAGCTTCAAGTTCTCATGAAAAAACATGAGAGTTTGGAGCTTGAGTCAAAGACCCAAGCGTCCGAGCTCGCGGCGGCCCTTGAGACTGCCAAGTCTGCCAAGGCCGAAGCCCAAAAGGCCCTCCAAGAGTTGGAGGAGATGAATAAGATAGCAGCGGGTAAGGCATTCTTTATGCAAAGCAGAAATATAAAAGTAAACTACTTGCTACTTACCCGAATCCGGAGCTCTCCAGGGGCATTCGCAGATCTTCCCCGCAGCGTGTCCGACGCCGCCGCATTTACCGAGCCGAAGAGGGCAGCTCGATGGAGAAGGTGTTCTGGTCTCAGTATGCTGAGGCCGGACACCCTGTGCCCTTGAGCGACCAGCTGAAACAGATGGTCGAGCTCCACAAGGCAGCCGAACAGGCCATGAAGGGCTTCATAGTTCGGCTGTGGCCTGGAGAGGCCCTGCCTGGGAGCTACTTCGGGCTGGTGCGGCGGCTGGTGGAGGCATGTCCAAGGCTCAAGGTCATCAAGCAGTCCGTCTGCATCGAAGGAGCCCGTAGGGCCCTTGCCCGTGCAAAGGTGCACTGGGGTAAGCTGGACGGTGAGAAGCTTGTGAAGGATGGGCCGCCGCCGCGGAAGGAGCATCGCAAGCCCGAGAACTACTATAAGGATGTTCTTGCGGGTGCCCGCTTTGTGGCGGATGAATGTACCAAGGATGTAATTTTTGAATGAACTCGCTCGTGTTTATCCTGTGCGCTGAAAACTTGTTCATAGGCGCTAAGCAATGCTTGTTGAATTTAAAATATTATTTTCTGTGCGGCCATTTATCAAAAATTGAGAGATGGCTAGTCGTCGGCTTCTGCCCCCATGCCACTAGTGCTGGGGTGTTTGGGATAAACCTGAGCGCTCTTTTTCCCATAGTTGGGTCCTTCGAGGAAGGCGCTCAGCACAACGAACCAGGCAATCGGACTATAATGCTTGAACACTCTCACTTAGCCATAGAACTTTATAATTTAAATTTCGGCGAAGCCCCTAGTTCAGAAGACCGAGTTCGGGGCGCTACCCACGCCTTGGCCGGACAAATCCGGCTCCTCGCTCGAAGCGGCATAAGTCTTTAGGGACTCGAAAAACCTCTCGAACAGCGACCGGTCTCTCGCCTCATCATGACAGTCATTTTTAGCTTTCTCCACTGAGGTGCTTAACCCAGCTCAACCGGGGCACAATCGCAGTGGTTCTCCTAGTGCTACCTTAGCCGATATAGCGGAACGTAAGGCACCAAAACATAGGAGCCGGGCAAACCCAACTATTGACCCAAATCATGATTCGGAGCTGATGCATATAGTGTTATAAGTTCGGGGTGCCGCACTTGTGAAAGTGTACGGACTTCTCACGCCATATTGAAGGGTACTGAAGCCCCTGGCGTATTTGCCGTACCACCGTGTATGGGTGCAACATGTCATTAATGAACATATATAAAAGAGAGTAATGCAGAAAATAGACAAAGGCTATGCATTGTTTATAGAGAGGCTATTTATCAAAGCCGAACGATACAAATAGTGCGGTAAGCAAAAGATATTGGACTATTTAGTATGTCCTGACCAGGGGCAGGCCGCGGAATTGTATTTAAAACAGGTATACCGCTCGTAACAGAGACCACCTGGGAGTTCCATAATGCGGCATGGCTTGTCTGCCTCCCTGGAGCTTGCATCGTTTGTGCGGCAGTCGAATTGCCGAACAGGTCGTCCGAAGTATGGAGTCCTGAAAGTAAGAAAAAATTAAAAAAAGAATCCGGCAGCCCCTAGTATGTTTTAAGTCGTGTTTTGGGCATGCCGTTATTGTGCCCCTTCCCCTGTGCCCATGGTATTTCAAGGGCGTAGTTATGTACGCTAGGTACTGGTTTCGCTATGTCACTAGAGCTGGGGTTGGGGCCGCATTGCTACGCTTGCTCAGAGTGTGCCAGGCGGTCCTGCTGTGGGTTACTCCGGGCGCGCTTGGCAGTGTCTGGCTTTTTGATGGCCGGACTGGAGAATTTCCTGAGAAGGCTACTTTGTACCTCCGCTGCGAGAGCCGCCGTGTGCTCCTCCGTACGGAGGGAGCGTTCGGTGTTTCCGTTGACCGTGATTACTCCTCGAGGGCCTGGCATTTTGAGCTTGAGATATGCGTAGTGCGGCACCGCATTGAACTTTGCAAATGCGGTTCGTCCGAGCAGGGCGTGATAGCCACTGCGAAACGGGACTATATCAAAGATTAACTCTTCGCTTCGGAAATTGTCCGGGGATCCGAAGACCACGTCAAGTGTTACTGAGCCTGTACAGTTGGCTTCTACACCTGGTATAACGCCTTTAAAGGTCGTTCTTGTGGGCTTAATCCTTGAGGGATCTATGCCCATTTTCCGCACTGTATCCTGATAAAGCAGGTTCAGGCTACTGCCACCGTCCATGAGGACTCTTGTGAGATGAAATCCGTCGATGATTGGGTCGAGAACCAATGCGGCGAAGCTGCCATGACGGATGCTAGTGGGATGGTCCCTTCGATCAAAAGTGATCGGGCAGGAGGACTATGGGTTGAACTTTGGGGCGACTGGCTTCATCGCGTATACGTCCCGTAGCGCATGCTTCCGCTCCCGCTTGGGAATGTGGGTTGCGTATATCATGTTCACCATCCGCACTTGTGGGGGAAAGCCCTTCTGTCCATTGTTGTTCGGCGGCTTGGGCTCCTCATCGTCGTTGTGCAGCCCCTTGTCTCTGTTTTCGGCCCTTAACTTGCCTGCCTGCTTGAACACCCAACAATCCCTGTTAGTATGATTGGCTGGCCTTTCGGGGGTGCCATGTATCTGGCACAAGCGATCGAGTATTTGGTCCAAACTGGACGGGCCCTGAGTATTCTTTTTGAATGGCTTTTTCCGCTGACCGGATTTATAGCCTTTGAATCCGGCATTGACTGCCGTGTCTTCATTGCTGTCACTGTTAACGCGGCGTTTTTGCTTATTCCGACGTGTCCTGCCGCTTTTGTCCCTGGTATCCGAATTACCAGGGTTCTTTGATAAGTTGTTACTGCGAGCTAGCCAGCTGTCTTCTCCCGCGCAAAAGCGGGTCATTAGTGTCGTGAGGGCTGCCATGGATTTCGGTTTTTCCTGTCCCAGGTGCCGGGCAAGCCACTCGCCGTGGATGTTATGCTTGAAGGCTGCTAGGGCCTCTGCGTCCGGACAGTCGACTATCTGGTTTTTCTTTGTTAGAAACTGTGTCCAGAATTGTCTGGCCGATTCCTCTGGCTGCTGAATTATTGGCTTAAGTCGTCGGCATCCTGTGGTCGCACGTAAGTGCCCTGGAAGTTGTCGAGGAATGCGGCTTCCAGGTCCTCCCAAGAACCGATTGAGTCTGCTGGCAAGCTGTTAAGCCAATGCCGGGTCGGTCCTTTAAGTTTGAGCGGGAGGTATTTGATGGCGTGTAGATCATCGCCGCGTGCCATGTGGATATGAAGGAGATAATCCCCAATCCATACTGCAGGATCTGTTGTTCCACCATATGATTCGATGTTTACGGGTTTGAAACCCTCTGGGATTTTATGATCCATTACTTCATTCATGAAGCATAGCGGGTGTGCGGCGCCTCTGTACTGGGCTGTATCACGACGCAGCTCGGAAGAGCTATGTCTGTTGTGTTCGGCCTGGCCGGATTTGTTGTATCCGGAGTGAAGATCATTGTCACATGCCGTAGGGCGCCTGCGCGATCCGTAGATTGATCTTGTTTGTCTTGCTTTATCCTCCAGTATGTCTCGCAGGTCGGGCGCATTTTCCTGTGCCTTAGTTGAGCAGCGTCGGGGCATGGCTTGGGTGGAGGGCCGAGAGGCCTCTCTGTCGTGGCCGCGAGGTGGCCGGTCTGCCATGTCATGCGCTGGTGATGTAGCTGCTTCCTCCTCTGATCGGGGTAGCGGCCTGCGCTTCGGGTAACTCTTGGAGGGGCGTTCGAGTTCGTGCTCTTCGGCTACAAGGACTTCAGTCCATCTGTCAGCTAGCAAATCTTGGGCAGCTCTAAGCTGTTGCTGCTTTTTCTTGAGGCTGCTTGCCGTGGCTAAAAGCCTGCGTTTAAAACACTCTTGTTCGGCGGGGTCTGATGGTATGACGAATTCGTCGTCATCGAGGCTTGCCTCGTCTTCGGAGGGAGGCGTATAGTTATTATCCTCGACCTCTCGGTCTGCCGCTCTCTCATGAGGGCTGGCTTCTCCATCTTCCTGTGCCGAATCTTGCTGAGGTGGGTGTTCTTCGGCGCTATCCGGGGTAGTATTATCTCCCATGCCGGAATCACCGTTTTTCTTTGGCGGGATTTAGAGCGGCGCCGCTGACGGCAGCGCTTTGGCTGTTTCTTGGGGGCGTCATGGCCCACTGTTCCATCGCCATCTCCATCTTTTGGAGTGTCCACCATATATATGTCATATGATGAGGTGGCCTTCCAGCGCCCTACAGGTGCTGGTTCCTGTTCGTCTCCTACATCGTCGTCCATGCTGTCGATGTCTTCGGAGCTGAAGTCAAGCATGTCGGTTAGATCGTCGACAGTGGCTACAAAGTGGGTGGTGGGTGGGCTTTGAATTTCCTCATCGTTCGTATCCCACTTTTGCTGATCGTAGTCCGGCCAGGGCTTTCCTGATAAAGAGAGAGACTTAAGAGAATTCAGGATGTCGCCAAAAGGCGAATGCTGAAAGATGTATGCGGCGGTGAACTCCATTATCGGCGCCCAATCGGATTCGATTGGCAGGGGCGCGGGAGGTTCGGAGTCCGGAGAGGAGTCCGGATCCTCGGAGTCACAGGTCGTGCAGAGTGCGGGGCTGGCGTTCGGCTTGATCGCTTTTGGGATCGCAGCCCCTGAGGTGACGTCCAACCGCTCATCCTCGATTGGTGCAATAGGCTCTGAGTTGGGGGTCGGAACCGATGCGTGTGCGGCCTCCAGGACACTGTCCGGGGGCAGAGCTAGATCATGCCCCTCGAGATAGTGCGGCGCGCTTGGCCGTGGCTCGAACCCGTCGAAGATCAAGTCTCCGCGGATGTCAGCCGTATAGTTGAAGCTTCCAAACCTGACTTGATGGCCAGGGGCGTAGCTTTCGATCTGCTCCAGGTGGCCGAGCGAATTGGCCCGCAGATCGAAGCCACCGAAGACGAAGAGCTGTCCGGGGAGAAAAGTCTCACCCTGGACCGTATCGTTGTTGATGATCAAAGGAGCCATCGGGCCTAAAGGCGACGACACAGAGGAACTCTCAATGAAAGCACCAATGTCGGTGTCAAAACCGACGGATCTCGGGTAGGGGGTCCCGAACTGTGCGTCTAGGCCGGATGGTAACAGGAGGCAGGGAACACGATGTTTTACCCAGGTTCGGGCCCTCTTGATGGAGGTAAAACCCTACGTCCTGCTTGATTAATATTGATGATATGGGTAGTACAAGAGTAGATCTACCACGAGATCAAGGAGGCTAAACCCTAGAAGCTAGCCTATGGTATGATTGTTGTATATGGAGTTGATTGCCTATGGACTACAACCCTCCGGTTTATATAGACACCGGATAGGGTTAGGGTTACACAGAGTCGGTTACAATGGTAGGAGATCTTGAATATCCGCATCGCCAAGCTTGCCTTCCACGCCAAGGAAAGTCCCATCCGGACACGGGAAGAAGTCTTCAATCTTGTATCTTCGTAGTCCAGGGGTCCGGCTGAAGGTATAGTCCGGCTACACGAACACCCCCTAATCCAGGACTCCCTCAGGTGCCATCTTATCTTATGGTCCTTTTTGGCTTATGGTAAGTAAGGGACTTTTGTTATATGCTTTGAGTAGGTCCATGCCATGCCTTTGTTAGCTATGTTATGTTCCTGTAGCATGTTGTTATCTTGCTCTAAACATTGCTTCCTGATGTTAATTCCTGACATGTTATTTTCACTAAGTCTGTGAACCTGATATCTTTTGCACTTTTGTCATGCTTGTTTGAACCTGCTCTTGTGAGATTTAGCCGTAGCTCAGTGTTCATCTTTTGTCAAGCATCGTGAGTATATCTCTGCCATGTGCTTTGTTGCTATGTTGGAGTGCAGTAGCTTAGTTTCTTGTTGCATTTTAGATTGCATCGTGCTGTTAATCGCAGGATTGTGCCATTATTGTGTTGCTTGCCATTTGCAAACCGTGCATCCGATTCCGGTGATCTTTATATCGATTTCGACCAAAATCATCTCATCTTTCCAGAGGCACCCTTGGATTGCCAAGTTGAGGCCTGGTTCAATCTTTTCTTTCCGGAGCTCGCATATGCATTGCATATCACATCCCGCATATTATGCCATGTTTTGCATCATGTTGCTTGCGCATTGTACCGTGATTGATTGTTGGTCCTTTTGCTTGTGTTCTTGCCTTGGGTAGAGCTGGGAGACGAGTACGTTATAGAGGACCCATTGAGTACGCATTCGAGGTTCAAGCTTTCGTCTTCTCGGAGAACTTTGCAGGCAAGATGACCATACCCTCGAAATCACTTCTATCTTTGCTTGCTAGTTGCTCGCTCTTTTGCTATGCTGCGATACCTACCACTTGCTATATCATGACTCCCATATTGTCATGCCAAGCCTCTAACCCACCTTGTCCTAGCACACCGTTGTTTGGCTATGTTACCGCTTTGCTCAACCCCTCTTATAGCGTTGTTAGTTGCAGGTGAAGACTGAAGTTTGTTCCATGTTGGAACATGGATATGTTGGGATATCACAATATCTCTTATTTTAATTAATGCACCTACATACTTGGTAAAGGATGGAAGGCTCGGCCTTATGCCTGGTGTTTTGTTCCACTCTTGCCGCCGTAGTTTTCGTCATGCCGGTGTTATGTTCCTTGATTTTGCGTTCCTTACGCGGTCGGGTTATAATGGGAACCCCTTGACAGTTCGCCTTGAATAAAATTCCTCCAGCAAGGCCCAACCTTGGTTTTACCATTTGCACTAACAACCTATCACCTTCCCTTGGGTTCTGCAGACTCAAGGGTCATCTTTATTTTAACCCCCCGTGCCAGCGCTTCTCTAAGTGTTGGTCCAAACTAGAGTCCTTTGCAGCGCCACCTCAGGGAAAGTTGAGGGCTGGTTTTAGTTGTATGGAGCGCTCATCCGGTGTTGCCCTGAGAACGAGATATGTGTAGCTCCTATCAGGATGTCGGCGCATCGGGCGGCTTTGCTGGTCTTGTTTTACCATTGTCGAAATGCCTTGTAACCGAGATTCCGAGTCTGATCGGGCCGTCTTGGGAGAAGGAATATCCTTCGTTGTCCGTGAGAGCTTGTGATGGGCTAAGTTGGGACACCCCTGCAGGGTTTGATCTTTCGAAAGCCGTGCCCGCGGTTATGGGCAGATGGGAATTTGTTAATGTCCGTTGTAGAGAACTTGACCCTTAACTTAATTAAAATGCATCAACAGCGTGTGTAGCCGTGATGGTCTCTTTCCGGCGGGGTCCGGGAAGTGAACACGGTGTTGGAGTTATGCTTGAACGTAAGTAGTTTCAGGATCACTTCTTGATCACTTCTAGTTGACGGCCATGCTTTGCTTCTCTTCTCGCTCTCATTTGTGTAAGTTAGCCACCATATATGCTAGTGCTTGCTGCAGCTCCACCTTCACTACCTTTTCCTACCCATAAGCCTAAATAGTCTTGATCGCGAGGGTGTGAGATTGCTGAGTCCCCGTGACTCACAGATTACTTCAAACAGTTGCAGGTGCCGATGAGACCGTGCAGGTGACGCAACCCAGCTCAAGGAGGAGCTCGATGAAGATCTTGTTCATTTTGTTGTTTCGTTTCAGTTGATCAGTAGTGGAGCCCAGTCGGGGCGATCGGGGATCTTTTGCATTAGGGGTGGTCTTCTTTTATGTTGGTTCCGTAGTCGGACCGTGTTTGTATTCTGGATGATGTAATGCTATATTCATGTATTGTGTGAAGTGGCGATTGTAAGCCAACTCTGTACCTCTTTCTTATTCAGTACATGGGATGTGTAAAGATTACCCCTCTTGCGACATGCCTACAATGCAGTTATGCCTCCAAGTCGTGCTCCGACACGTGGGAGATATAGCCGCATCGTGGGTGTTATAAGTTGGTAATCAGAGCCTTCCCCGACTTAGGAGCCCCCTGCTTGATCGAATCGCTGGCATTGTTGAGTCTAGGAAAAATGTTTTGAGTCTTATAGGATTATATATATTGGAGAGTAGGATTCTTTTTACTCCTCAGTCTCTTCATCGCTCTGGTGAGGCCTCCTGACGTAGAGTTTTGACTCTTCTCTTCTCAAATTTCACTAAAAAAATTAGGATCACGCGGGTATCTTGGAATCGTTCCGATGGTTTTGTGACGAGAACATTATTCTTGGTGCCTCCTGACATTTAGGGGTTGTGGCAGTGTCCCGGGGAGTTGAGCTCTGAGGTGTTGTTGTCACAATTTTATCGTTGCAGTTCTGGAATACCTGAGTTTCGCCGACATCGAAAATCTCTTTTATGCAGTTGTTGGTGAGATAACCTCGACGCCACCCAGTACTGGGGCGGGAGTTCGGGAGTGTTGCCATAACTCATATAACGGATGCTTTTCGAAGGTTGAGGTAAATGATTTCCGAAGGTTTCTTGGTTATGTGTTGAAGGATGAATACAACTGGATGTAGGATTTGCTTGTTTTGGGTGAGATATTATGCTTCCCCTGTATCCCCAACACCTAATAGCATAACCGGAAAGTTTCCGGAGTTTATAAGTGGGAATTCAAGTAGATCTTAGAATATCTTTCCAACAGACACATGATACGATATGGGATCTATCATATGTATGTTTCCGGCTTATTTTGCAAGCCAATCCTTTGTTTTTCTTTTGCCTTGGGGTATTCGAGTTGCTTCGAAGTCAAGTGTTGATTCCATACCTTTCCTAAATAGTGTTCTCATACTCCTATGTGAATACTAATCCTTCATGATAATCGAGATTGCCATGTCAATCCTTTTCAACCGATGTCTTTCTCTTCAAGTGGATCCGATCATTCCAACATTTGCAAGATCCAATCTCAGTTTTCTCAACGGTGTTCGTTTCATCCATTCCAAATTGTCTTTGTTTTCCCGCCCTCCCTCCCTTTGTTTCTTCAAGGACTCAGATTTCTTATTCAAGTATCCTTTTATTGATGGGAAGCCTCTCCATTCTTTCCGTCAATGTTCTTATCCGGTGATTCTCAAGAAGATACTAACGGAGCTTCAAGTTATCATTCTTTGTCTCTATTCTTCTCCGGTGGATTCAATGCAAGCTTTCGGTGTTGATCATATCTTTTTCATTGGTTCACATGCTTTCCATGTTCGAAGTCCTTACCGAAGACTCTTTTAACTGTTCACCTCTCTCTATTCATTTGTTCCGGAGTGCTGGAGATATCTCAGAAGGCTCGTATTTTCATTCAAGATCTGTTCAAACCTATCTCGAGGTTGTTATCTTATTCAAGCCATTTAATTCAACCGGCGCAATATCTCATTTAAATCATTCAACAGTGTGTCTTTTGAGTGGGCCCTAACCCACAGGTCGTTTTCCAGGATCTTACCTGGCTCTTCTTTTCCCAGTGTTATTCTCAAATTCATTTCAAGTTTGACGTAAGAATGAATTATCATCAGTCATATGTCTTTCTCCAAGATCTTTCAAATTCTTTTCATCATTGGTACAACCTTTCTAATTTTCATTCCGGAGTATCTCAACAACTCATGGTGGTGTTTCTCGGCGTCATTCTCAACATTTGAAGACCAAGGAAGAGTTCCTCTTAAAATCTTAACCGTTCTTTCAAAGATTCTCAGTTCAAGCTTGATGCCATCCTCTCATAATTGTTTTCGATCGTGAGAATTCTTTTCACCCTTCCGGAGTAATTCAATATTCTTTTCAATTTGATTCTCCGAAGCCCATCATTTCAGAAGACTTATTCATTCTCAGCCTTCAGCTATCATTCTCCAAATATTACCGGTGCATCATTCAAGTTTTCTCTAATCAGTTCGGGATCCCTTCGTTCACTTCCATCTAAATTATCTCAAGTATCTTCATTCATTCTGTAATTCTTACCGATGATTCATCCCTTTACTTCGTTCATTTTTCAATTCTTACAGTGGTTCTTCCAAGATTTTTCTTCCTTTGTTTATCATATCAATTTATTCGTTGTTTCAACCCGACCGGTGATTCGTTGAAGACCTTCTCAAGTTTGCGCTATATCTCTCTTAATCCTTTCTACGAGAATAAGTAGTGTGCCAAATCCATTGTTTGTCATCAATTTAATTGGTGAAGGATAAGCATAATGTAATTCTTATTCTTGTTTCATCGAGTGAATTCAATTCCCTATTCCGGAGGTTCATCAAATTCTCGGTGTCAATTGTTTCATCTTTTCTTTTCTGGAGTTCCATGTTTTCCGCATTATATCATCACGAAGATCCATCTAAATCATTGCAAGGCTTCAACCTTATTCTTTTCATCCTTCATTTCATTTGTTCATTCTTTTGATTACCGGAGTTCTTCATGGAGGCTCTACATGATGTTTCATAAAGGATTCAATTCCTTCTCGAAGTTTTCATTGAGATTCTTTTCTAAGGAGCTCAAGTATTCTTCATCTTGCAATCCGTAGTGCAATTCTTTTTACCTTATCTTTTGAGGTGGTGTTATGTCATTGTTGACAATTTCCCTTCATGTTTCATGATTCCAAAGTTGTCAGGAATGAGATATTTTAAATCCATCAATCTTGTTATTGGAGTTATCTTGGGTTATATTTCACCTAAAGCCTTCCCTAAGGATTGTTGCTAATTCTGGTGCTTATAAATGATCCAAGTTCTTCATTTATCCTCCCGGTGGAATAAGTTTCTCGTCTCCTTGTTGATATCAATCCAATCTATTGTTTCCGTTAGTGGCAGAATTTCACCTCATAGTGTTGAGATGTTCTCCATAAGCCCACTACAATATTACTCTTTTCGTTGTTGGTTTTCCAACAACTCCGTTCGAACCTTCTCCTAAAGATGCTTTTGCAAGCTCATTTGAGGTAGAATATGTTGTTTTCTTCTCCATCCTTTCATTCCAATGATCTAACTTCTATTCTTTTCTTCCGGAGGCATTGTGTTGTTGCTCTCTGCTCTCATCATCTCGAATGGTGAGGATCATGT
This sequence comes from Triticum aestivum, assembly GCF_018294505.1. Taxonomy (NCBI): domain Eukaryota; kingdom Viridiplantae; phylum Streptophyta; class Magnoliopsida; order Poales; family Poaceae; genus Triticum; species Triticum aestivum. Next base: position 124,157,528 of record NC_057800.1, on the reverse strand, counting down.
TTCTTTTCATGCTTATCCATTAAATCGGAGTGTTGTGCCCTCTACTCAAGTTCTTTTCATCTTATCAAGTTTCATATCACTTTTCAACCGGAGTGATGCCCGAATTTGTTCTTCCTTGTTTCTCTTTTCTGACGGAGTGTTTTCAACCTTGATCTTCTTCGTTGTACTCTTTTCTCGAAGATGGCTTAACCTTTCAAGGTTCCTTGGTATCACTCGTTTGTCAAAGAAGCAACTTAGTTTATCTCTTCTCTTTCTCTTTCGTTTTCCCCGGTGCCATCCTAGATCTCGGGACGAGATCCTCTCGTAGTGGTGGAGTGTTGTAACGCCCCGAGACCGTTGCGCCAGGTATCTTCCAGTTATTCGCTGTTTGCCTTGTCATTTGTTTGCGTGTCATGCATTTCATATCATGTCATCATGTGCATCACATTTGCATACGTGTTCATCTCATGCATCCAAGCATTTTCCGCGTTGTCCGTTTTGCAATCCGGCGCTCCTATGTCCTCCGGCGCTTCCTTTTGCCTCTTTTCGTGTGCGGGTGTCAAACGTCCTCGGATTGGACCGAGATTTGCCAAGCGGCCTTGGTACTCTACCGGTAGACCACCTGTCAAGTTTCGTGCCATTTGGAGTCCGTTTAATACTCCAACGGTTAACCGGGGAACCATAAAGGCCTCGTGTGTGTTGCAGCCCAACACCCCTCCATAGTGGCCCAAAACTCATCCAAACCCCCTCCATCCTCTCGGTCGTTCGATCACGACCGCGTGGCCGAAAACCACACCTCATTTGGACTCTCCTAGCTCCCTCTACCTATATATATGTGTCCCCCTCCGAAATTCACGGTTTAACCCTAGTCTTCCTCCTCCACCGCGCATTCGGACGCGTCCGCGCTGCGCCGGACATGTCCACCGTCAGCCTCCATGTCGTTTTGGCCAATCGCGCGTCCCCATCTCAGCTCCGCCACCTCCCGTGCCCAATCGCAGCATGCCACCTCACCCAAGCCACCTCACTGCACCTCCCACCTCCCGCTGGCGGCCCGCCAAGCCCATCAGGGGACCTCCCAGGCCCAGGTCACCGTGATCGCTCCCCGCGCATGGCGCGCGAGCATCTTCCCGCAGTGCGCCTCCCCATCTCCCGAGCGCCGCCGCCATTCATGCTGGCGCCCATGCCTCATCCCCGCCGCCTTGCTCAACATCGCCATCGCCGGTCATGCATGCCGCCGCCACCCGCTGGTGCTCCTCCCGTGCCCGATCTGAAGACCGCCGTCCGGATCCGCTGCCTACGGGCCCCTCCATCCCGGATCCGACGGGATCCAAAGGTCTGCCACCCATGGCGCCGCCCTTTGCTGGATTCCCGGAGCGCCACTTCCGTTTTTTGCTGCGACAGGATCGGGAGCGCCCGACCCTCCTCCATCTCCTGCGTGGACCGCGCTAGCGCCTCACGTGGGCCTCCCCGCGGCCCATCTCTGCCCGAGGCCCAGCACACCCACCAGTGCCGGCCTGCCTCCTCGCCGATCTGGCCCAAGGCCGTTGGCGAGCGATTCCCCGCTATCCCTCACATGTACACGTCATAGCTATCTAACGCTCAGTTATCAGACTTGCAATTTCTTCTAAGTCCTTTCCCTGTAACATTTTCTAGCCCTGTTCATCGCATCATAACTCTATGACCTTAGCTCCGTTTCGCAAGTACGATGTATCAAAATGTTCATCTCGATGTCCTCTTCATTTTGTTCCATTGTGCCATGGTTGTTTGAGTCCATCTTGATGCCCTAATTGTTGTTGCAAGAGTGTTATAAAATGTTAGATGCTGATTCTTATCAGTTTATGAGCATTTGTCATTTTTGCCATGATTATTGTGTGCTGCATATGAGCATGAGCTCTATATGTGTTTTGTTATATGACATGCCATGTTTACAAGGGTGTATGCCATGTATTTTTGTGATCAATGTGGTGACTAGCACAAGCATGCAAAGTAGCTCTCGTGATGTTGCTGATTTCAGGGACTTAGAATTCCTCTAAGTCATTTCCTTGATGTTATTTTTATGCCATGTATTCATGTTGCTACAGAGTGATCCATGCCTCTTTTGAGCATGTCCAGTAAGGATAATTTTGAGATATTGTTATGTTCTTCAATCTTGTATCTTCATAGTCCAGGGGTCCGGCTGAAGGTATAGTCCGGCTACACGAACACCCCCTAATCCAGGACTCCCTCAGGTGCCATCTTATCTTATGGTCCTTTTTGGCTTATGGTAAGTAAGGGACTTTTGTTATATGCTTTGAGTAGGTCCATGCCATGCCTTTGTTAGATATGTTATGTTCCTGTAGCATGTTGTTATCTTACTCTAAACATTGCTTCCTGATGTTAATTCCTGACATGTTATTTTCACCAAGTCTGTGAACCTGATATCTTTTGCACTTTTGCCATGCTTGTTTGAACCTGCTCTTGTGTGATTTAGCCGTAGCTCGGTGTTCATCTTTTGTCAAGCATCTTGAGTATATCTCTGCCATGTGCTTTGTTGCTATGTTGGAGTGCAGTAGCTTAGTTTCTTGTTGCATTTTAGATGGCATCGTGTTGTTAATCGCAGGATTGTGCCATTATTGTTTTGCTTGCCATTTGCAAACCGTGCATCCGATTCCGGTGATCTTTATATCGATTTCGACCGAAATCATCTCATCTTTCCAGCGGCACTCTTGGATTGCCAAGTTGAGGCCTGGTTCAATCTTTTCCTTCCGGAGCTCGCATATGCATTGCATATCACATCCCGCATATCATGCCATGTTTTGCATCATGTTGCTTGCGCATTGCACCGTGATTGATTGTTGGTCCTTTTGCTTGTGTTCTTTCCTTGGGTAGAGCTGGGAGACGAGTACGTGATCGAGGACTTGTTGAGTACGCATTCAAGATTCAAGCTTTCGTCTTCTCGGAGAACTTTGCAAGCAAGATGACCATACCCTTGAAATCACTTCTATCTTTGCTTGCTAGTTGCTCGCTCTTTTGCTATGCTGCGATACCTACCACTTGCTATATCATGCCTCCCATATTGTCATGCCAAGCCTCTAACCTACCTTGTCCTAGCAAACCGTTGTTTGGCTATGTTACCGCTTTGCTCAACCCGTCTTATAGCGTTGCTAGTTGCAGGTGAAGACTGAAGTTTGTTCCATGTTGGAACATGGATATGTTGGGATATCACAATATATCTTATTTTAATTAATGCACTTATATACTTGGTAAAGGGTGGAAGGCTCGGCCTTATGCCTGGTGTTTTGTTCCACTCTTGCCGCCCTAGTTTCCGTCATACCGGTGTTATGTTCCTTGATTTTGTGTTCCTTACGCGGTCGGGTTATAATGGGAACCCCTTGACAGTTCGCCTTGAATAAAACTCCTCCAGCAAGGCCCAACCTTGGTTTTACCATTTGCACTAACAACCTATCACCCTCCCTTGGGTTTTGTAGACTCAAGGGTCATCTTTATTTTAACCCCCCGGGCCAGTGCTTCTCTAAGTGTTGGTCCGAACTAGAGTCCTTTGCAGCGCCACCTCGGGGAAACTTGAGGGCTGGTTTTAGTTGTACGGAGCGCTCATCCGGTGTTGCCCTGAGAACGAGATATGTGCAGCTCCTATCAGGATGTCGGCGCATCGGGCGGCTTTGTTGGTCTTGTTTTACCATTGTCAAAATGTCTTATGCCGTGATTCCGAGTCTGAGCGGGCCGTCCTCGAAGAAGGAATATCCTTCATTGACCGTGAGAGCTTGTGATGGGCTAAGTTGGGACACCCCTGCAGGGTTTGATCTTTCGAAAGCCGTGCCCGCGGTTATGGGCAGATGGGAATTTGTTAATGTCCGGTTTTAGAGAACTTGACCCTTGACTTAATTAAAATGCACCATCTGCGTGTGTAGCCGTGATGGTCTCTTTCCGGCGGGGTCCGGGAAGTGAACACGGTGTTGGAGTTATGCTTGAACGTAAGTAGTTTCAGGATCACTTCTTGATCACTTCTAGTTCACGACCGTGCTTTGCTTCTCTTCTCACCCTCATTTGTGTAAGTTAGCCACCATATATGCTAGTGCTTGCTGCAGCTCCACCTTCACTACCTTTTCCTACCCATAAGCTTAAATAGTCTTGATCGCGAGGGTGTGAGATTGCTGAGTCCCCGTGACTCAGAGATTACTTCAAACAGTTGCAGGTGCCGATGAGACCGTGCAGGTGACGCAACCTAGCTCAGGGAGGAGCTCGATGAAGATCTTGTTTGTTGTGTTGTTTCATTTCAGTTGATCAGTAGTGGAGCCCAGTCGGGGCGATCGGGGATCTTTTGCGTTAGGGGTGGTCTTCTTTTATGTTGGTTCCGTAGTCGGACCGTGTTTGTATTCTGGATGATGTAATGCTATATTCATGTATTGTGTGAAGTGGCGATTGTAAGCCAACTATGTACCTCTTTCTTATTCAGTACATGGGATGTGTAAAGATTACCCCTCTTGCGACATGCCTACAATGCAGTTATGCCTCCAAGTCGTGCTTCGACACGTGGGAGATATAGCCGCATCGTGGGTGTTACATCTACCGCGCCCATGGCCGGTACTACCGCAGGGGCCTACGGTACTACCGCTCTGAGGAGCAGTACTACCACATGCCCCAGTTCAGCAACACTAGGAATCCTTCATTTTGCAGAGATAACAGAGATACAGAGGATGCTCCAAGGAGCCAAAGGAAAGGTGGTGCAGGAAGGAACAGACGTGTACATGATGATTCCACCCAAACCTTTCCAACACGGACCCTCTCTTAATAGTATGGCTTTGCTACGACTTAATTCCACCGAAAATAAACATAGAGAAACGCTGTCTTCAATGAACTCCGAGGGGCACCAAATCATCTTGTGCTTAGGCATGATATATCTGAAATGCTCATGCACACAATTAGTCCGCAAAAGCATTGTCATCAATCACCAAAACTACTATGGGATAAATATGCCCTTACAATCTCCCCCTTTTTAGTGGATTGATGACAATATGGGATTTGGACATAGGGATATAAAATGAAGCATAGGCAAACTCAACATCTATAAAATATAGACGGGCTCCCCCTAGATGTGCACACACTAGAGAAGTGCTTTGGACTGCACGACACACGCACTAGGATCAACACTCCCCCTATATTTTATAGACGAGGCATATCCTGCAATAAAATAACTAATGCTAAGCAAGGAGGCAAGATAATAAACATGAGCATAAATTAACTGGCACAAGATAGCATAAGCTCACAAGCTACTAAACAGGAAAGACAATAAGATATGCTAGAGTGCACATGTCTTACACCATATGAAAAGGAAATACGACTCACGAGCACAAGCCAAACCAAAGCAAACGAGGTTCAACAGAATGATAGCAAAGCGAGACAACACACGACACAAGACTTGCAAATCCTACACTCTCTCCCCCTTTGGCATCGAGACACCAAAAAGGTAGAGAGGACCCCTACGACACAGGTGGTGGCTCAAGCTGGAGCAATCACTTGTCATGCTCCTCGTCGGTCTCAGCAGCGGGGTTGGCCTCCTCCTCAGACTCAACCCACTGGTAGCCCTGCTTCACCATCCATTCTTCCTCTGGAGTGATGTGCTTCTCGGACCCACTGGATATCTCCTCTCCAAACGTCCTCAAGATCCTCTTGTCGTGGCGGCGACTCTCCTTGGAAGCAACATGGGTCCTATACTGCCCCTTGGCTTGTATATAGAACAAAGCCTTCATCTTGGCCTTCAGCTTCTTAGCCCATGAGGGCTCAATAGAGGGAGGAGCATACCCAGCGGAGCTGTCCTCACCCGCTTCCTCCTCCTCAATCTCATCCTCATCCACGTCCATCTGAGCAGCCTCGACCTCAGCACGGGTAGTGGTGTTAGCCCACTGAGGCTTGATGCGAAGCTTGATGGGCTCGTGACGGGTCTAGTCGGGGGCCTCAAACTCATCATTTGGATAGAGCTTCTCCCAAGTCTTCGAGATCAGGTGAAACAGGTAAGGACCATAGATGGGTACCTTACGATTGAACACCGCAAACCGTAGCTCACACCACATGATATGTGAGACATCAAGTGGTTGTGTCTAAACACTACACGCCTCCTCATAGATGAGCATCATATCCATGAGATAGGCATGTACCTTATCCTTGTCACCAATGCGTGGGAAGAGGGAGTTGCGGACGATCCGATGCATGATGTCAAGGAATGGGTTCAGCACCCATGCCTTCTTGCCACTGGGAAGCTGCTTCTCAACATAGTATTGCTAAAGCTTGTTCTTGTTGGCGGACTCGGGGTTGGCATGAGGGCGAACACCAACGGGCGAGTTGAGCCCCTCATCACGAACCTGTAGCAGATCCATGAACTCCTTCCACTTGGCGGTCATTCATTTTCCATTGGCCATCCACGTCATGGTCCGTTCCTCATCAGTATAGAAGTGGACCGATGCAAAGAACTGAGCCACAATCTCAGGGTCAAAGTCCAGGTGGAAAGTGATCAAGTCCTCAATGCCAAACTGCTCCACCAGGTCCAAAGCCTCACCAAAATAGTCGCGGTGCTTATCCTGCCTCATATGATTCATATCAATCCAGTGCACGTCCACGTAGATGTTCTGCTTGGCATTGATCACATCCAAATAGATAAGATTCTATTGCTTGGTCTAGAACAACTCATTCCCTCTGAAGTTTGCACGGGGATTCACATAGGGGTTGATCTTCCTTCGAGTGACAAACTCAGCTAGTGGCATCTCATCCATGCCCATTGTTGGCTCCTTGGTCTTGGTTGCGGTTGACTTGGTTCTGTGTTGGGGGGCATTGGAGCCCTCTGGAGCCTCATCTTGGTTGCGCAAGCGCTTCGAGCCCGTCTCACGGCCGAGATTCGATCGGCGGACATTGGAACCGGAGCCACCACCTATGACACACAACACAAGAACATGCAAGAGAAGCGAGAAGGATTATTGCAAGGACGAGGGCCAAAACCAAATGAAACAAGCAAGCACGAGATTCGAAAGGACAAAAGAACGAAGTTTGGAAAACTACGGTAGTACCGGACCAGCTTACGGAAGTAAAAAAAATTACAGCCACGCGAGTCGCGGTAGTACTATGCCGGGGTGGCACTGTACTGCCGCGCCTTGAGCGGAAGTAATTTTTTACTTCCGTGCCCCGAGCGGTAGTACCGCTCCAGAGAAGCGGTAGTACTGCGCGAGGCTGTTCTTGGGTGTGTATGCGGTAGTAGCGCTCTAGCAGAGCGGTAGTACAACACGCATTTGAAGACCACAAGAACGGCGGATCTGGATGGGTATCTGGAACACAAACAACCGCATCACTAGATCGGTACTACCGTTGATCAAACTAAGCTGCTGTATCACTCCAAAACACATGTTTACTACACTAACAATCTCCTACACTCCCCTCTTGCAAAGATTTAGCCAAAAATCTCATGAACTACACAAGCATCTCCCCAAGACCTAGAAGCACAAGAACGGAACAAAAAGGGAAGAACTTGGGGAAATACCTAGGTCCATGGCAAGAGGACGAGGTGGGGAGCGATCCCACCAGTCGGAATGCGAGGAGAGCGACCGGAGACGGAGATCCGGCGAGATCCTCCGGCGTCGTTCTTGGGTAGGAGAGAGAGAGACGAGGTGGGGAAAAGTGATGAATGGGTATGGGGGAGTTAGAACTCCCCCTGCCCTGCTCTTAACTCCCACCCGCTCGCGAGGGCGCGTAGTACCATGGGTCCTCGTGGTAGTACCGCCCGGGTGGAAGTACCGCACAACGGGCGGTAGTACCGCTCCTCCAGCGGTAGTAAAAAATTACTGCCGTGATGGAGGTGGTAGTACCATGCCATGGACGCAGCTGTGCTACCACAGAGCATCCCACCTCCTACGGTAGTACCGTGGCATGCCACGGTAGTACCGTACCCCAAGAAAGTGCAAGTTCGCAAAAAGAGAGGGAAACGGCCTTTGCAAAGTAACCTTCTGAAGGAAATATTCCCTAGATGCAATAATAAAGTTGTTATTTATATTTCCTTATATCATGATAAATGTTTATCATTCATGCTATAATTGTATTAACCAGAAACTTAGTACATGTGTGAATACATAGACAAATAGAGTGTCCCTAGTATGCCTCTACTTAACTAGCTTGTTAATCAAAGATGATTAAGTTTCCTAGCCATAGACATGTGTTGTCATTTGATGAACGGGATCACATCATTAGAGAATGATGTGATGGACAAGACCCATCCGTTTGCTTAGCACTATGATTGTTTAGTTTATTGGTATTGCTCTCTTCATGACTTATACATGTTCCTATGACTATGAGATTATGCAACTCCCGAATACTGGAGGAACACTTAGTGTGCTATCATATGTCACAACATAACTGGGTGATTATAAAGATGCTCTACAGGTGTCTCCGATGGTGTTTGTTGAGTTGGCATAGATCAAGATTCGGATTTGTCACTCCGATTGTCGGAGAGGTATCTCTGGGCCCTCTCGGTAATGCACATCACTATAAGCCTTGCAAGCAATGTGACTAATGAGTTAGTTGCGGGATGATGCATTTCGGAACGGGTAAAGAGACTTGCCGGTAATGAGATTGAACTAGGTATGATGATACCGACGATCGAATCTCGGGCAAGTAACGTACTGATGACAAAGGGAACAACGTATGTTGTTGTGTGGCTTGACCGATAAAAATCTTCGTAGAATATGTAGGAACCAATATGAGCATTCAGGTTTAGTTGTTGGTTATTGACCGGAGAAGTGTCTTGGTCATGTCTACATAGTTCTCGAACCCGTAGGGTCTGCACGCTTAACGTTCAATGATAATATGTATTATGAGTTATGTGATTTGATGTACCAAAGTTTGTTCGGAATCCCGGATGAGATCACGGACATGACGAGGAGTCTCGAAATGGTCAAGATGTAAAACTCGATATATTGGAAGGCTATATCCAGAAATCGGTAAGGTTCTGAGTGGTTCGGGTATTTTTCGGAGTACCGGAGAGTTACAGGAATTCGCCGGGGGGAAGTCTTGGGCCTTCATGGGCCTTAGTGGAAAGGAGAGAAGGGCCACAAAGGAGGCTGCGCCCCCCCCATGGGCTGGTCTGAATTGGAATAGGGAGGGGCGGTGCCCCCCTCTTTCCTTCTCCCTCTCCTCTCCTTCCTTCTTCTCCTACTTGGACTAGGAAAGGGGGAAACCTACTCCTACTAGGAGTAGGAATCCCCCCCTTGGGCGCGCCCCTTGAGGCCGTCCCTCCTCCTCCTTCCCTCCTTTATATGGGGGAGGGGGCACCCCATAGACACACAAGTTGATCTTTTAGCCATGTGTGGTGCCCCCCTCCACAGAAACACACCTCGGTCATATCGTCGTAGTGCTTAGGAGAAGCCCCGCGTCGGTGAACTTCATCATCACCGTCACCATGCCGCCATGCTGACAAAACTCTCCCTTGGCCTCAACTGGATCAAGAGTTCGAGGGACGTCACCGAGCTGAACGTGTGTAGATCGGGGAGGTGCCGTGAGTTCGGTACTTGGATTGGTTGGATCGCGAAGACGTTCGACTACATCAACCGCGTTACTAAACGCTTCCGCTTTCGGTCTGTGAGGATACGTGGAAACGCTCTCCCCGCTTGTTGCTAGGCTTCTTCTAGATAGATCTTGCGTTATCATAGGATATTTTTTGAAATACTACGTTCCCAACAGTGGCATCTGAGCTAGGTCTATGCGTAGATGTTATATGCACGAGTAGAACACAAAGGAGTTGTGGGCGTGGATATATACATATTGCTTACCGTCACTAGTTGTTTCTTGATTCGGCGGTATTGTTGGATGAAGCGGCCCGGACCGACATTGCATGACCGCGTTCATGAGACTGGTTCTACCGACGTGCTTTGCACACAGGTGGCTGGCGGGTGTCAGTTTCTCCAACTTTAGTTGAATCGGATTCAATCAACATGGTTCTTTCTGAAGATCAAAAATCAATCACTATACCATGTTGTGGTTTTGATGCGTAGGTAAGAACGGTTCTTGCTAAGCCTGTAGTAGCCACGTAAAACTTGCAACAACAAAGTAGAGGACGTCTAACTTGTTTTTGCAGGGCATGTTGTGATGTGATATGGTCAAGATGTGATGAGATATAAATTGTTGTATAAGATGATCATGTTTTGTTAAAGTTATCGGCAACTGGCAAGAGCCTTATGGTTGTCTCTTTATTGCATAAGATGCAAGCGCCATATAATTGCTTTACTTTATTGCTATGCGATAGCAATAGTTGCAAAAGCAATAGTTGGCGGGACGACCATGTGATGACACGTTGATAAAGATCAAGATGATGGAGATCATGGTGTCATGCCGGTGACAATGGAGATCATGACGGTACTTTGGAGATGGAGATCAAAGGCACAAGATGATGATGGCCATATCATGTCACATATTTTGATTGCATGTGATGTTTATCTTTTATGCATCTTATTTTGCTTAGTACATCAGTAGCATTATGAGATGATTCCTTACTAAAATTTCAAGGTATAAGTGTTGTCCCTGAGTATGCACCGTTGCGACAGTTCATCGTGCCGAGACACCACGTGATGATCGGGTGTGATAAGCTCTACGTTCACATACAATAGGTGCAAGCCAGTTTTGCACACGCAGAATACTCGGGTTAAACTTGATGAACCTAGCATATGCAGATATGGCCTCGGAACACTGAGACCGAAAGGTCGAGCGTGAATCATATAGTAGATATGATCAACATAGTGATGTTCACCATTGAAAGCTACTCCATCTCACGTGATGATCAGACATGGTTTAGTTGATATGGATCACATGATCACTTAGATGATTAGAGGCATGTCTATCTAAGTGGGAGTTCTTAAGTAATATGATTAATTGAACTTTAATTTATCATGAACTTAGTCCTGATAGTATTTGCATATCTATGTTGTAGATCAATTGCTCGCGTATAGCTTCCCTGTTTTATTTATGATATGTTCATAGAGAAAACTATGTTGAAAGATGTTAGTAGTAATGATGCAGACTAGCTCCGTGATCTGAGGATTATCCTCATTGCTGCACAGAAGAATTATGTCCTTGATGCACCACTAGGTGACAGACCTATTGCAGGAGCAGATACAGATGTTATGAACTTTTGGCAAGCTCCGTATGATGACTACTTAATAGTTTAGTGCACCATGCTTTATGGCTTAGAACCGGGAATTCAAAAACTTTTTACACGCCACGGATCATATAAGATGTTCCAAGAGCTGAAATTGGTATTTCAGACTCATGCCCGAGTCGAGAGGTATGAGACCTCTGACAAGTACTTTGCCTACAAGATGGAGGAGAATAGCTCAACCAGTGAGCATGTGCTCATAATGTCTGAATACTACAATCGCTTGAATCAAGTGGGAGTTAATATTCTAGATAAGGTAGTGATTGACAGAGTTCTCTAGTCACTATCGCCAAGTTACCGGAACTTCGTGATGAACTATAATATGTAAGGGGTGACGAAAACGATTCCCGAGCTCTTCGCGATGCTGAAATCAGCGAAGGTAGAAATCAAGAAAAGTATCAAGTGTTGATGGCTGAAAAGACCACTAGTTTCAAGTAAAAGGGCAAGGGAAAGAAATGGAACTTCAAGAAGAATGGCAAGCAAGTTGTCACTCCCATGAAGAAGCCCAAAGCTAGACCCAAGCCTGAAACTGAGTGCTTCTACTGCAATGGAAATGGTCACTAGAAACGGAACTACCCCAAATACTTGGCGGATAAGAAGGATGGAAAAGTGAACAAAAGTATATATGCTATACATGTTATTGATGTGTACTTTACTAGTGTTCATAGTAGCCCCTGGGTATTTGATGCTGGTTCAGTTGCTATGATTAGTAACTTGAAACAGGAGTTACAAAATGAACAGAGACTAGTTGAGGGCAAGGTGATGATGTGTGTTGAAAGCGATTCCAAGGTTGATAAGATCACCATCGCACACTCCCTCTATCTTCGGGATTAGTATTGGAACTAAATACATGTTATTTGTTGTTTGTGTTGAGCATAAATATGATTGGATCATGTTTATTGCGATATGGCTATTCATTTAAGTCAGAGAATAATTGTTGTTCTGTTTACATGAATAAAACCTTCTATGGTCTTACATCCAATGTAAATGGTTTACTGAATCTTGATCACAGTGATACACATAATATTTATGCCAAAAGATGCAAAGTTAATAATGATAGTGCAACTTATTTGTGGCACTGCCGCTTAGGTCATATTGGTGTAAAGCACATGAAGAAACCCCATGCTGATGGGCTTTTGGAATCACTTGATTATGAATCACTTGATGCTTGTGAACCATGCCTCATGGGCAAGATGACTAAAACTCCGTTCTCAGGAACAATGGAGCGAACCACTGACTTATTGGAAATAATACATACCAATGTATGCGGTCCGATGAGTGTTGAGGCTCGCGGTGGGTATCTGTGACGCCCGGATAGTTAAGCTACAGTAAACCCCTGTTAATGATGCCAGGTCATCGTAATTAAAATTTTGCTAAACCTCACTCATTTCTAAATTGGTTCTAAATACAAATTCAAATGGCAAGTCAAATTATATTTTCATGAAACGGTGAATTAAAAAAGTTCATTAGGTTACAAATATTCATTAAATAATTGTCATGCATTAACCAACAATTTTATAAAGGTTTAAAATGCCACTAGATATGAGAACAGTACCCAAGCAACTACATTTAGGTCATTTCCATTTAATAAAAATACAAAGAACTTCTAAATCACTCCCAAACTTTTTGTTATAGTGAGGTGTTTTGAATACTAAATATAGAGACAGTCACACATTTTACTAAAGTGAATTATTGGCCAAAGTGCAAACAGAAAATAAAAATGGAAAACAAAACAAAAAAGAGAACCAAAGACCAGCTTCCCCCCCGCTGGGCCTCGGCCCAGCTGGTCTCTAGACCGCTGATACGTCTCCAACGTATCTATAATTTTTGATTGCTCCATGCTATATTATCTACTGTTTTGGACTATATTGGGCTTTATTTTCCACTTTTATATTATTTTTGGGACTAACCTATTAACCGGAGGCCCAGCCCAGAATTGCTGTTTTTTTTGCCTATTTCAGTGTTTCAGATAAACGGAATATCAAACGGAGTCCAAATGGAATAAAATCTTCCGGAACGTGATTTTCTCACCGAACGTGATCCAGGAGACTTGGACCCTACTGCAAGGAAGCAAAGAGGTGCTCACGAGGGTGGGGGGCGCGCCCCCCTAGGGCGCGCCCCTGCCTCATGGGACCCTCGGTGCTCCACCGACGTACTCCTTCCTCCTATATATACACATGTACCCCCAAACGATCAGAACAGGAGCCAAAAACCTAATTCCACCTCCGCAACTTTCTGTATCCACGAGATCCCATCTTGGGGCCTGTTCCGGAGCTTCGCTGGAAGAGGGCCGTCATCACGGAGGGCTTCTACATCATCATAGCCTCTCCGATGAAGTGTGAGTAGTTTACCTCAGACCTTCGGGTCCATAGTTAATAGCTAGATGGCTTCTTCTCTCTCTTTGAATCTCAATACAAAGTTCTCCCCCTCTCTCGTGGAGATCTATTCGATGCGGTGTGTTTGTTGAGACCGATGAATTGTGGGTTTTATGATCAAGTCTATCTATGAATAATATTTGAATCTTCTTTGAATTCTTTTATGGATGATTGGTTATCTTTGCAAGTCTCTTCGATTATCCGTTTGGTTTGGCCAACTAGATTGGTAGTTCTTGCCATGGGAGAAGTGCTTAGCTTTGGGTTCGATCTTGCGGTGTCCTTACCCAGTGACAACAAGGGCAGCAAGGCACGTATTGTATCGTTGCCATCGAGGATAACAAGATGGGGTTTATTTCATATTGCATGAATTTATCTCTCTACATCATGTCATCTTTCTTAAGGCGTTACTCTGTTTTTAACTTAATACTCTAGATGCATGCTGGATAGCGGTTGATGAGTGGAGTATTAGTAGTAGATGCAGAATCGTTTTGATCTACTTGTCACGGACGTGATGCCTATATACATGATCATGCCTAGATATTCTCATAATTATGCACAATTCTATGAATTGCTCAACAGTAATTTGTTCACCCATCGTAGAATACTTATGCTCTTGAGAGAAGCCACTAGTGAAACCTATGGCCCCCGGGTCTATTCTCATCATATCAATCTCCATCACTTTTATATTGTTTTGCTATTTACTTTGCTTTTACTTTTTACTTTGCATCTTTATATCAAAAATACCAAAAATATTCTATCTATCAGATCTCACTCTCGTAAGTGACCGTGAAGGGCTTGACAACCCCTAATCGCGTTGGTTGCGAGTAGCTATTGTTTTGTGCGGGTACGAGGGACTTGAGCGTGGCCTCCTACTGGATTGATACCTTGGTTCTCAAAAACTGAGGGAAATACTTACGCTACTCTGCTGCATCATCCCTTCCTCTTCGGGGAAAACCAACGCAAGCTCAAGACATAGCAAGAAGGATTTCTGGCGCCGTTGCCGGGGAGTCTACGCAAAAAGTCAATATACCAAGTACCCATCACAATCCCTATCTCTCGGATTACATTATTTGCCATTTGCCTCTCATTTTCCTCTCCCCCAATTCACCCTTGCCGTTTTATTTGCCCTCTCTCTCCCTATCCTCCCTCTCTATTTGCCTCTTTTTGTTCGCTTGCTTTTTGTTTGCTCGTGTGTTAGATTGCTTGTTTGTCGTGATGGCTCAAGATACTACCAAATTGTGTGACTTCACCAATACCAATAATAATGATTTCCTTAGCACTCCGATTGCTCCTCTTACCGATGCTGAATCTTGTGAAATTAATACTACTTTGTTGAATCTTGTTACGAAAGATCAATTCGCCGGCCTTCCTAGTGAAGATGCCGCTACTCATCTGAATAGCTTCGTTGGTTTATGTGATATGCAAAAGAAAAAAGATGTCAATAATGATGTCGTTAAATTGAAGCTATTTCCTTTTTCGCTTAGAGATCGTGCTAAAGCTTGGTTTTCGTCTTTGCCTAAGAATAGTATTGATTCATGGAACAAGTGCAAAGATGCTTTTATCTCTAAGTATTTTCCTCCCGCTAAGATCATCTCTCTTAGAAACGATATAATGAACTTTAAACAACTTGATCGTGAACATGTTGCACAAGCTTGGGAGAGAATGAAATTAATGATACATAATTGCCCTACTCATGGTTTGAATTTGTGGATGATTATACAAAAATTTTATGCTGGATTGAATTTTGCTTCTAGAAATCTTTTAGATTCGTCCGCGTGAGGCACTTTTATGGAAATCACTTTAGGATATGCGACTAAACTCCTAGATAATATTATGGTTAATTATTCTCAATGGCATACTGAAAGAACATCTAATAAAAAAGAGCATGCGATAGAAGAAATTAATGTGTTGAGTGGAAAGATGGATGAAATTATGAAATTATTTGCTACTAAGAGTGTTTCCTCTGATCCTAATGATATGCCTTTGTCTACTTTGATTGAGAATAATAATGAATCTATGTATGTGAATTTTGTTGGTAGGAATAATTTTGGTAACAACGCTTATAGAGGGAATTTTAATCCTAGGCCATATCCTAGTAATCCTTCTAATAATTATGGGAATTCCTACAACAACTCTTATGGAAATTATAATAAGATGCCCTCTGATTTTGAATATAATATTAAAGAATTTATTTCTTTGCAAAAGAATTTTAATGCTATGATTGAAGAAAAATTGCTTAAGATTGATGATTTGGCTAGGAACGTTGATAGAATTGCTCTTGATATTGATGCTTTGAAACTTAGATCTATTCCACCTAAGCATGATATTAATGAGTCTCTAAAAGCCATGATAATTTCAATTGATGAGTGTAAATAAAGAACCGCTAGGATGCGTGCTTCCAAAGATGCCTTTATTAAAGCATGTTCTTCCAATTCCTATGAAAATCAAGATGAAGATCTAAAACTTATTGATGTGTCTCCAATTAAATATTTATTTTGCAATATGAATCTTGATGAAACTGAATATGATCTTCCTTTACCTAGAAGGCGTTTTACAAATTCGGAGTGTTTAGATCTTAATGATGAAATTGATGAAAGTGGGATAGAAAGAAATAAAAATCTAGGTGTTGCTAAACCCACTATATTGGATTTCAAGGAATTTAAT
Source organism: Triticum aestivum (assembly GCF_018294505.1). Taxonomy (NCBI): domain Eukaryota; kingdom Viridiplantae; phylum Streptophyta; class Magnoliopsida; order Poales; family Poaceae; genus Triticum; species Triticum aestivum. Next base: position 124,141,328 of record NC_057800.1, on the reverse strand, counting down.
TATGAAAATTGCTCTTTGATTGATTGTATTTCCTTGTTGCAATTCGTGCTAAATTCTCCACATGCTTATAGTCGAAATAAAGCCTTTACCGAACATATTGTTGATGCCTTGATGAAATGTTATGAAGAAAAACTTGAGTTGAAAGTTTCTATCCCTAGAAAACTCTATGATGAGTGGGAACCAACTATTAAAATTAAAATTAAAGATCATGAGTTTTATGCTTTATGTGATTTGGGTGCTAGTGTCTCTACTATTCCCAAGACTTTGTGTGATTTACTAGATTTCCGTAATTTTGATGATTGCTCTCTAAACTTGCATCTTGCGGATTCCACTATTAAGAAACCTATGGGAAGAATTAATGATGTTATTATTGTTGCAAATAGGAATTATGTTCCCATAGATTTCATTGTTCTTGATATAGATTGCAATCCTTCTTGCCCTATTATTCTTGGTAGACCTTTCCTTAGAACGGTTGGTGCGATTATTGATATGAAGGAAGGGAATATTAGATTTCAATTTCCATTAAAAAAGGGCATGGAACACTTTCCAAGAAAGAAAATAAAATTACCATATGAAACTATCATGAGAGCCACTTATGGATTGCCTACCAAAGATGGCAATACCTAGATCTATTCTTGCTTGTTATGCCTAGCTAGGGGCGTTAAACGCTAGCGCTTGTTGGGAGGCAACCCAATTTTATTTTTATTCCTTGCTATTTGCTCCTGTTTAGTAATAAATAAATTATTTAGCGTCTGTTTTGGTTGTGTTTTTTTGTGTTTAATTAGTGTTTGTGCCAAGTAGAACCGTTGGGAAGACTTGGGGAAAGTCTTGTTGAACTTGCTGTAAAAAACAGAAACTTTAGCGCTCATGATAACTGCTGTCATTTTTATTTGAAGAGTGATATTTAGTTAATTCTTTTTGAAGATGATTAATAGATAAATTCCTCACGTCCATCAATTTATTTTAGAATTTTTGGGGTTCCATATCTTGCTCTAGCTACAGATTACTACAGACTGTTCTATTTTTGACAGATTCTGTTTTTCGTGTGTTGTTTGCTTATTTTGATGAATCTATGGCTAGTAAAATAGTTTATAATCCATAGAGAAGTTGGAATACAGTAGGTTTAACACCAATATAAATAAATAATGAGTTAATTACAGTACCTTGAAGTGGTCTTTTATTTTCTTTCGCTAACGGAGCTCACGAGTTTTCCATTTTGAGTTTTGTGTTGTGAAGTTTTCAAGTTTTGGGTGAATTCTTTTGATGGATCATGGAACAAGGAGTGGCAAGAGCCTAAGCTTGGGGATGCCCATGGCACCCCCAAGATAATCCAAGGACACAAAAATTCAAAGCTTGGGGATGCCCCCGGAAGGCATCCCCTCTTTCGTCCACTTCCATCGGTAATTTACTTGGAGCTATATTTTTATTCACCAACATGATATGTGTTTTGCTTGGAGTGTCTTGTATTATTTGTGTATTTGTTTTCTAGTATACCATAATCATCCTTGCTATACACACCTTTTTAGAGAGCCATATAGGAATTAAAATTTGATAGAGTACTCTATGTGCTTCACTTATATCTTTTGAGCTAAGTAGTTTTGCTCTATGTGCTTCACTTATATCTTTTGAGCTAGATAATTTTGCTCTATGTGATTCACTTATATCTTTTGAGCTAGATAATTTTTCTCTATGTGCTTCACTTATATCTTTTGAGTGTCATAATTTTGCTCTATGTGCTTCACTTATATCTTTTGAGCTAGATAATTTTGCTCTATGTGCTTCACTTAGATCTTTTAGAGCACGGTGGTGGATATGTTTTAAAGAAACTATTGATCTTTCATGCTTCACTTAAATTAATTTGAGAGTCTCTTAATAGCATGGTAATTTTCCTAATAATAATATGCCTGGTATTCAAGATTTGTGAAACTTTCTTTTGAGTGTGTTGAATACTAAGAAAAGATTGAAGCATGATAATTGTTTTGAGATATGGAGGTGATAATATTAAAGCCATGCTAGTTGAGTAGTTGTGAATTTAAAGAATACTTGTGCTGAAGTTTGTGATTCCCGTAGCATGCACGTATGGTGAACCGTTATGTGATGAAGTCGGAGCATGATTTGTTTATTGATTGTCTTCCTTATGAGTGGTGGTCGGGGACGAGCGATGGTCTTTTCCTACCAATCTATCCCCCTAGGAGCATGCGCGTAGTACTTTGCTTTGATAGCTTCTAAATTTTTGCAATAAGTATATGAGTTCTTTATGACTAATGTTGAGTCCATGGATTATACGCACTCTCACCGTTCCACCCTTGCTAGCCTCTCTAATACCGCGCAACTTTCGCCGGTATCATACACCTACCATATACCTTCCTCAAAACAGCCACCATACCTACCTATTATGGCATTTCCATAGCCATTCCGAGATATATTGCCATGCAACTTTCCATCGTTCCGTTCATGACACATTCATCATTGTCATATTGCATATCCCGGTATACCGCCGGATGCATTCACATAGAGTCATATTTTGTTCTAAGTATCGAGTTGTAATTGTTGAGTTATAAGAAAAATAAAAGTGTGATGATCATCGTTATTAGAGCATTGTCCCAGTGAGGAAAGAATGATGGAAACTATGATTCCCCCATAAGTCGGGATGAGACTCTGGACAAAAAATAAAATAAAATATAAAAAAGGCCAAAGAAGCCCAAATAAAAAAAGAGAGAAAGGCCATAAAAAAGAGAAAGGCCATATAAAAAATATAAAAAAATGAGAGAAGAAGAGAGAAGGGACAATGCTACTATCCTTTTACCACACTTGTGCTTCAAAGTAGCACCATGGTCTTCATAGTAGAGAGTCTCTCATGTTATCACTTTCATATACTAGTGGGAATTTTACATTATAGAACTTGGCTTGTATATTCCAATGATGGGCTTCCTCAAATTTCCCTAGGTCTTCATGAGCAAGCAAGTTGGATGCACACCCACTAGTTTCTTTTTGAGCTTTCATATACTTATAGCTCTAGTGCATCCGTTGCATGGCAATCCCTACTCACTCACATTGATATCTATTAATGGGCATCTCCATAGCCCGTTGATACGCCTAGTTGATGTGAGACTATCTTCTCCCTTTTTGTCTTCTCCACAACCACCATTCTATTCCACCTATAGTGCTATATCCATGGCTCACGCTCATGTATTGCGTGAAGATTGAAAAAGTTTTGAAAAAGTTAGAGTATGAAACAATTGCGTGGCTTGTCATCGGGGTTGTGCATGATTTAAATACTTTGTGTGGGGAAGATAGAGCATAGCCAGACTATATGATTTTGTAGGGATAACTTTCTTTGGCCATGTTATTTTGAGAAGACATAATTGCTTTGTTAGTATGCTTGAAGTATTATTATTTTCTATATCAATATAAACTTTTGTCTTGAATCTTTATAATCTGAATATTCATACCACAATTAAGAAGATTTACATTGAAATTATTCCAAGTAGCACTCCGCATCAAAAATTCTCTTTTTAGCATTTACCTACTCGAGGACGAGTAGGAATTAAGCTTGGGGATGCCTGATACGTCTCCAACGTATCTATAATTTTTGATTGATCCATGCTATATTATCTACTGTTTTGGACTATATTGGGCTTTATTTTCCACTTTTATATTATTTTTGGGACAAACCTATTAACCAGAAGCCCAGCCCAGAATTGCTGTTTTTTGCCTATTTCAGTGTTTCAGATAAACGGAATATCAAAGGGAGTCCAAACGGAATAAAATCTTCGGGAACATGATTTTCTCACCAAACGTGATCCAAGAGACTTGGACCCTACTGCAAGGAAGCAAAGAGGTGCTCACGAGGGTGGGGGGCGCCCCCCCTAGGGCGCGCCCCCTGCCTCGTGGGCCCCTCGGTGCTCCACCGACGTACTCCTTCCTCCTATATATACACATGTACCCCCAAACGATTAGAACAGGAGCCAAAAACCTAATTCCACCGCTGCAACTTTCTGTATCCACGAGATCCCATCTTGGGGCCTGTTCTGGAGCTCCGCTGGAAGAGGGCCGTCATCACGGAGGGCTTCTACATCATCTTAGCCTCTCCGATGAAGTGTGGGTAGTTTACCTCAGACCTTCGGGTCCATAGTTAATAGCTAGATGGCTTCTTCTCTCTCTTTGAATCTCAATACAAAGTTCTCCCCCTCTCTCGTGGAGATCTATTCGACGCGGTGTGTTTGTTGAGACCGATGAATTGTGGGTTTATGATCAAGTCTATCTATGAATAATATTTGAATCTTCTCTGAATTCTTTTATGCATGATTGGTTTTCTTTGCAAGTCTCTTCAAATTATCCGTTTGGTTTGGCCAACTAGATTGGTAGTTCTTGCCATGGGAGAAGTGCTTAGCTTTGGGTTCGATCTTGCGGTGTCCTTACCCAGTGACAGAAGGGGCAGCAAGGCACGTATTGTATCGTTGCCATCGAGGATAACAAGATGGGGTTTATTTCATATTGCATGAATTTATCTCTCTACATCATGTCATCTTGCTTAAGGCGTTACTCTGTTTTTAACTTAATACTCTAGATGCATGCTGGATAGTGGTCGATGAGTGGAGTAATAGTAGTAGATGCAGAATCGTTTCGATCTACTTGTCATGGACGTGATGCCTATATACATGATCATGCCTAGATACTCTCATAATTATGCACAATTCTATCAATTGCTCAACAGTAATTTGTTCACCCACCGTAGAATACTTATGCTCTTGAGAGAAGCCACTAGTGAAACCTATGGCCCCCGGGTCTATTCTCATCATATCAATCTCCATCACTTTTATATTGTTTTGCTATTTACTTTGCTTTTACTTTTTACTTTGCATCTTTATATCAAAAATACCAAAAATATTCTATCTATCAGATCTCACTCTCGTAAGTGACCGTGAAGGGCTTGACAACCCCTAATCGCGTTGGTTGCGAGTAGCTATCGTTTTGTGCAGGTACGAGGGACTTGAGTGTGGCCTCCTACTGGATTGATACCTTGGTTCTCAAAAACTGAGGGAAATACTTACGCTACTCTGCTGCATCATCCCTTCCTCTTCGGGGAAAACCAACGCAAGCTCAAGACGTAGCAACCGCCAAGTCGGCCTAGCCGGCCCCCTCCCTCTCGCTCCCCTTAATCGCCCCCACCGATAGAAACCCTAGTTGGTCCGCCCCCACAACCCCCATTCCTCCCCCGATCCCTCTCGTCTTCCCCACCCTGCCCTCGTGTGGATCTGGATCGCGGGCAACCGATGCCCCGACCCCCACGCTACCGTCGCGCGCCATGGCCCCACCGCCCTCGTCGCCGGTGGCCCGGATACTGCCCCAATCCCGTCGCCCCCGACCCCGAGCCGCCACAACATCGCCGGACTTCGCCGGATCGCCTCCCCGGCCTCCCCCTCATCGGACCACCTCGACCCTTGCCGCCCCCTCACTGCAATGCCCATGAGTCACCTCCCCTCCCCCTCTTTTCCCCCGCGCCAGCGCTGCCCATCGCTGGCCCCTGCACTGCACCTCGCCCCACCGCGTGCTCGCCGCCACCTCCTCACCACGCCTCACCTGCTGGCCTCGAGGCCGCGCGCGCCGTGCTTTGGCCCACGCACCGGTGCCTGCTCGCGCCGCCTGCTCCCCGCCTCGTCCCTGCCGCCCGCTGCCACTCTACACTCCTATTGCAGCATCTGCTGCTGCCGGAGGCCGTCAGCGCTGCCCCGCACGTGCCGGCCGGCCCCTGCCCGGCGCCCGCCTCCAGCAGCCGACACCCACGACACCCTCCTGCACGCCTCCCCAGCACCTCGGCCTCCTGTCTCTGGACATCCTGCAGCCACCATACGATGCGCCTCCTTGCGAGGCCCCTATAGCCCCAGACGCATCGCAAACCGTCGCCGGAACCGAGTGCGCAGTCGTTGCCGACAAGCTCGGCCTCACCCCCCGTGAATGCGCTGACGTGGCGCGTGACTAAACCCTTTTTTCAGCACTAACCCGAACCCCTAAACAGGCACTGACATGTGGACCCTCCCTAATAAACTTAAACCTAATTAATCTATTTAACTAATCTAACAACATAGTGTCAATGACAAGTGGGCCCCCACTAGTAATTAATATGAGTAGATTAAACTATTAAGTTAATAAGCCACTGACAAGTTGGGCCCACTAGCTAGTTAGTTTTAAAAAATGATAATAAAATAAAACTTGTTATTTAACTCTCTCACTGACTTGTGGGGCCCGCTGGTCAGGTTTGATCAATCACAGTCAAACTGTTGACTGGGCTGCTGACTTAGCTCTGGCCCACCAGTCAGCCTCTGGTGACTTGGCAGTTGACCCAATCAATTGGGACCCCCTGTCAGCTCTACTGCATATGGTTGGGTACACTTCCTGTGTACCCCTAGCATTTAAATATTAATTTAATTTCGAATTGAATTAAATCCAAATTAGAAAAATATTAAAACTTAAAAAAACAATATAAAATAATCTGTAGCTCGGATGAAAATACTTTGTACATGAAAGTTGCTCAGAACGACGAGACAAACCCGGATACATAGCCCGTTTGTCAGCCGCACATCCCTAGCATAGAAAACACGCAACTTTTCCACTCTGGTTCATTTGTCCGAAAACGCGAAACTCCAGGGATACTTTCCCGGATGTTTCCCCCCTTCGACGGTTTCACCTCTTACTGCGTTAGGACACACCTGACACCATTACTTGTCATGTCATGCATCGATATGCATCTGTTTGCATTGTATTCATTGTTTCTTCCCCCTCTTCTCTCCGGTAGACTACGAGACTGACGGTGCTGTTGGTGTCCCGATCAACTACTGTGTTGACGACCCCTTCTTGCCAGAGCAACCAGGCAAGCCCCCCCTTGATAAACCCGATATCGCCTATTCTTCTCTTTACTGCTTGCATTAGAGTAGTGTAGCATGATACTGCTTTCCGTTACTCCTATTCTGATGCATAGCCTGTCTTTTCTACTATTGTTGTTACCTTTACCTGCAATCCTAAATGCTTAGTATAGGATGCTAGTATTCCATCAGTGGCCCTACATTCTTGTCCGTCTGCCATGCTATACTATCGGGCCGTGATCACTCGGGAGGTGATCACGGGAATATACATACTACACTATTATATATGATACATGTGGTGACTAAAGTCGGGTCGGCTCGTAGAGTACCCGCAAGTGATTCCGATGTGGGGGGCTGAAAGGACAGGTGGCTCCATCGAGGTAGTGGTGGGCCTGAGTTCTCGACGGCCCCCAAGTATTACTTTGTGGCAGAGCGACAGGGCAGGTTGAGACCACCTAGGAGAGAGATGGGCCTGGCCCTAGTCGGAGTCCACGGTTACTTCAAAATAACACGCTTAACGAGATCTTGGTATTTGATCTGAGTCTGGCCACTGGCCTATACGCACTAAACAACTACGCGGGAACAGTTATGGGCATTCGATGTCATGGTATTAGCCGAAGCCTTCGTGACGTCAGCGACTGAGCGGCGCGCGCCGGGTTGGACCACGTAATGCAACTTCCTGTGTAATGGAGGTTGCTAGGTCTGCTGACCGGCCGCGTATGCAACATGCAGGTGTGTAATGGGCGATGGGCCCAGACCCCTGCGCGCATAGGATTTCGACCGACGTGCTGACCTCTCTGTTGTGCCTACGTAGGTGATGTCTACTACACAACCTTGTTTTTCTAGACGTTGTTGGGCCTCCAAGTGAAGATGTTTGTAGGACAGTAGCAAATTTCTCTCAAATGGATGACCTAAGGTTTATCAATCCGTAAGAGGCATAGGATGAAGATGGTCTCTCTCAAGCAACCCTGCAACCAAATAACAAAGAGTCTCTTGTGTCCCCAACACACCCAATACAATGTTAAATTGTATAGGTGCACTAGTTTGGCGAAGAGATGGTGATACAAGTGGTATATGGATGGTAGATAAAGGTATTTGTAATCTGAAATTATAAAAACAGCAAGGTAACTAATGATAAAAGTGAGCGTAAACGGTATTGCAATGCGTTGAAACAAGGCCTAGGGTTCATACTTTCACTAGTGTAAGTTCCCTCAACAATGATAACATAATTGGATCACATAACTATCCCTCAACATGCAACAAAGAGTCACTCCAAAGTCACTAATAGCGGAGAACAAACGAAGAGATTATGGTAGGGTACGAAACCACCTCAAAGTTATTTTTTCCAGTCAATTCGTTGGGCTATTCCTATAAGTGTCACAAACAACCCTAGAGTTCATACTAGAATAACACCTTAAGACACAAATCAACCAAAACCCTAATGTCACCTAGATACTCCAATGTCACCTCAAGTATCTGTGGGTATGATTATACAATATGCATCACACAATCTCAGATTCATCTATTCAACCAACACAAAGGACCTCAAAGAGTGCCCCAAAGTTCTACCGGAGAATCACGACAAAAATGTGTGCCAACCCCTATGCATAGGTTCATGGGCGGAACCCGCAAGTTGATTACCAGAACATACATCAAGTGAATCACGTGGTATCCCATTGTCACCACAGATACGCACGGCAAGACATACATCAAGTGTTCTCAAATCTTTAAAGACTCAATCCGATAAGATAACTTCAAAGGGGAAACTCAATCCATTACAAGAGAGTAGAGGGGGGAAGAAACATCATAGGATCCAAATATAATAGCAAAGCTCGCAATACATCAAGATTGTATCACCTCAAGAACACGAGAGAGAGAGATCAAACACATAGCTACTGGTACATACCCTCAGCCCCGAGGGAGAACTGCTCCCTCCTCGTCATGGAGAGCACCGGGATGATGAAGATGGCCACCGGAGAGGTATTGCCCCCTCCGGCAGGGTGCCAGAACGGGTCTAGATTTGCTTTCGGTGGCTACAGAGGCTTCTGGCGGCGGAACTCCCGATTTGTTGTGCTCTCGGATGTTTTTAGGGTATATGGAGATATATAGGCGGAAGAAGTATGTCAGGGGGGCCACAAGGGGCCCACGAGGGTGGAGGGCGCGCCCTAGGGGGGTGGGCGCGCCCCCTACCTCGTGGCCTCCTCGAAGCTTCCCTTACGTGCACTTCAAGTCTTCCGGGCTTCTTTCCTTCCAAAAATGAGTTCCGTGAAGTTTCAGGTCAATTGGACTCCGTGTGATTTTCCTTTTCTTCGAAACCCTTAAACAAGGTAAAAACAGAAACTGGCACTGGGCTCTGGGTTAATAGGTTAGTCCCAAAAAATGATATGAAAGTGTATAATAAAGCCCATAAACATCCAAAACAGTAGATAATATAGCATAGAGCAATCAAAAATTATAGATACGTTGGAGACGTATAAGCATCCCCAAGCTTAATTCCTGCTCGTCCTCGAGTAGGTAAATGATAAAAATAGAATTTTTGATGCGGAGTGCTACTTGGCATAATTTCAATGTAATTCTTCTTAATTGTGACATGAATATTCAGATCCGTAAGATTCAAGATAAAAGTTCATATTGACATAGAAATAATAATACTTCAAGCATACTAACTAATCAATCATGTCTTCTCAAAATAACATGGCCAAAGAAAGCTCATCCCTACAAAATCATATAGTTTAGTCATGCTTCATTTTCGTCACACAAGAATGCTCTCATCATGCACAACCCCGATGACAAGCCAAGCAATTGTTTCATACTTTAGTAATCTCAAACCTATAAACTTTCACGCAATATATGAGCGCGAGCCATGGACATAGCACTATGGGTGGAATAGAATATAATGAGGGGGTTATGTGGAGAAGACAAAAAGGAGAAACTCTCACATCAACGAGGCTAATCAATGGGCTATGGATATGCCCATCGATTGATGTTAATGCAAGGAGTAGGTATTGCAATGCAACAGATGCACTAGAGCTATAAATGTATGAAAGCTCAACAAAAGAAACTAAGTGGGCGTGCATCCAACTTGCTTGCTCATGAAGACCTAGGGCACTTGAGGAGGCCCATTGTTGGAATATACAAGCCAAGTTCTATAATGAAAAATTCCCACTAGTATATGAAAGTGACAAAGCAAGAGACTCTCTATCATGAAGATTATGGTGCTACTTTGAAGCACAAGTGTGGCAAAGGATAGTAGCATTGTCCCTTCTCTCATTTTCTCTCATTTTCATTTTTTTTCATTTTTTTGGGCCTTCTCTTTTTTATGGGCTTTTCCTTTTTTTGGGCCTACTCTTTTTATGGCCTTTCTCTTTTTTTATTCCTCACTTGGGACAATGCTCTAGAAAATGATGATCATCACACTTCTATTTATTTACAACTCAATGATTACAACTCGATACTAGAACAAAGTATGACTCTATATGAATGCCTCTGGCGGTGTACCGGGATATGCAATGAACCAAGAGTGACATGTATGAAAGAATTATGAATGATGGCTTTGCCACAAATACTAAGTCAACTACATGATCATGCTAAGCAATATGACAATGATGAATGTGTCATGATAAACGAAATGGTGGAAAGTTGCATGGCAATATATCTCGGACTGGCTATGGAAATGCCATAATAGGTAGGTATGGTGGCTGTTTTGAGGAAGATATAAGGAGGTTTATGTGTGATAGAGCGTATCATATCACAAAGTTTGGATGCACCAGCGAAGTTTGCGCCAACTCTCAATGTGAGAAAGGGCAATGCACGATACCGAAGAGGCTAGCAAGGATGGAAGGGTGAGAGTGCGTATAATCCATGGACTCAACATTAGTCATAAAGAACTCACATACTTATTGCAAAAATCTACAAGTCGTCAAAAACCTCGGCACTACGCGCATGCTCCTAGGGGATAGATTGGTAGGAAAAGACCATCGCTCGTCCCCAACAGCCACTCATAAGGAAGACAATCAAATAACACCTCATGTTTCAAATTTGTTGCATAACGTTTACCATACGTGCATGCTACGGGACTTGAAAACCTCAACACAAGTATTTCTCAATTTCACAACTACTCAACTAGCATGACTTTGATATTATTACCTCCATATCTCAAAACAATCATCAAGCATCAAACTTCTATTAGTATTCAAAACACTCATAGGAAAGTTTTATTATTCTCGAATACCTAGCACATTAGGATTTTAAGAAAATTACCATGCTATTTAAGACTCTCAAAATAATCTAAGTGAAGCATGAGAGATCAATAGTTTCTATAAAACAAATCCACCACCGTGCTCTAAAAAGATATAAGTGAAGTACTAGAGCAAATGACAGACTACCCCGAAAGATATAAGTGAAGATTAATGAGTAGTCGAATAATTGTGCAACTATGTGAAGACTCTCTAACATTTAATAATTTCAGATCTTGGTATTTTATTCAAACATAAAGCAAAGCAAAATAAAATTACATCTAAGAATAGCAAACATCATGTGAAGAAGCAAAAACTTAGGATCAACCGATACTAATCGATAGTTGTTGAAGAAGAAAGGTGGGATGCCAACGGGGGCATCCCCAAGATTAGACGCTTGAGACTTCTTGAAATATTATATTGGGATGCCTTGGGCATCCCCAAGCTTGAGCTTTTGTGTCTCCTTAATTCCTCTCATATCACGGTCTCCCTGAATCTCAAAAGCTTCATCCACACAAAACTCAACAAGGACTCGTGAGATAAGTTAGTATAAACCATTGCAAAAACCTTATTATACTCTACTGTAGCAAATCACTAAAATTATTATTCAACATTGCATACTAAATACCTCTGCATATTTAATATTCCTATCCTCAAATAGAATCATTAAAGAAGCAAACATATGCAAACAATGCAAACATAACAGCAATCTGCCTAAACAGGATAGTATGTAAAGAATGCTACAACCTCCATACTTACCTAGCTCCAAAAATTATGAAAGAAAATTCCCACTGTAGGAAATTTATCAGATCTTAATATTAAAAAGGTTTCAACATTTTATCACATTCTGAATTTTCTAGGGAATTATTGCAACAGCGGTAAACTTTCTGTTTTCAAACAGAAACATGTGGACTTGTAACATAGGCATAGTAAAGGCTATCAATGCCACTTTTATTAAAATAAAAGATGCAAAATATTGTTCTAAATAACAGAAAGCAAATACTAACAAAATAAATTGACACTCCAAGCAAAACACATATCATGTGGTGAATAAAAATATAGCTCCAAGTAAAGTTACCGATGAACGAAGACGAAAGAGGGGATGCCTTCCGGGGCATCTCCAAGCTTAGGCTCTTGGTTGTCCTTGAATATTACCTTGGGGTGCCTTGGGCATCCCGAAGCTTAGGCTTACCACTCCTTGTTCCATAGTCCATCGAATCTTTACCCAAAACTTGAAAACTTCACAACACAAAACTTAACAGAAAACTCGTAAGCTCCGTTAGCGAAAGAAAACAAAACACTACTTCAAGGTAATGTAATGAACTCATTATTTATTTATATTGGTGTTAAACCTACTGTATTCCAACTTATCTATGGTTTATAAACTCTTTTACTAGCCATAGATTCATCAAAATAAGCAAACAACACACGAAAAACAGAATCTGTCAAAAACAGAACAGTCTGTAGTAATATGTAACTAACGCAAACTTCTGGAGCCCCAAAAATTCTAAAATAAATTTCTGGACCTGAGTAATTTATCTATTAATCATATGCAAAAATGATTAACTAAATATCACTCTCCAAATAAAAATGGCAGCAATTCTCGTGAGCGCTAAAGTTTCTGTTTTCTACAGCATGATCGCAAAGACTTTCCCCAAGTCTTCCCAAAGGTTCTACTTGGCACAAACACTAATTAAAAGCACAAAACCACATCTAAACATAGGCTAGATGAATTATTTATTATTAAACAGGAACAAAAAGTAAGGAACTAAAATAAAATTGGGTTGCCTCCCAACAAGCGCTGTCGTTTAATCCCCTAGCCAGGCATGATGATTTCAATGATGCTCACATAAAGGATAAGAATTGAAACATAAAGAGAGCATCATGAAGAATATGACTAAAACATTTAAGTCTAACCCACTTCCTATGCATAGGGATTTTGTGAGCAAACAACTTGTGGTAACAATAATCAATTAGCATAGGAAGGTAAAACAAGCATAACTTCAAAACTTTAAGCACATAGAGAGGAAACTTGATATTATTGCAATTCCTACAAGCATAAGTTCCTCCCTCATAATAATTTTCAGTAGCATCATGAATGAATTCAACAATATAACCAGCACCTAAAGCATTCTTTTCATGATCTACAAGCATAGAAATTTTATTACTCTCCACATAAGCAAAACTCTTCTCATGAATAATAGTGGGAGTATCATAAGAAACTCGAATACTATAAATTGTATCCACATTAAAAGAGTAATGTTCAGAAAAGGGGTAACCATAATCATGACAAGTTTTATAAATATAATCACTACTTTTTATAGCATAAGTATCATCACAATAATCATCATAGGTAGGAGGCATGCTATCATCATTATAAATTTGCATATCAAAACTTGGGAGACTAAAAATATCATCTTCATTAAACGTAGCATCCCCAAGCTTGGGACAAACATTAATTGCAGCAAATATATTCTCAAAACATCATCTTCATCAAACATAGCATCCCCAAGCTTGGGCCTTTTCATATCATAAGCATAATCACTCTCATCATTAATAGTATGGATAGCACCAATAGTATAGCAATTATCATATTCTTCCAAGCAAGTGCCAAAAAGATTTTCAAGATCATAAGAAGTATCATTATCTTCCAAAATTATATTTCCACGAGGCACAATAGTAATATGAGCAACATTATTTGGGAAAGATATCTTTTTACCTCTCTTCCTTTTTCTTTTCTTCTTCTTCACCACATCATGTGTGGGTTCAATCCTCTTTTTGGAGCTCCTTATTAATGAGATTGGTTGAATAGGAGGCTCCTCCTCGTTACCTGATTCATCATAAGAAATAATAGGAGGGTATTGGGAAGCCTCTTCCCTTTCATTAGTATTCTCTTCATCTTATATTTGTTTTCTTTTCTTTATGTAGTTGGCAATATAAGGATTTTCAATGCAATTCACCGCACAATACATATAAATTTCCTCAAGATCAAAACCAAGAAGTTTATAACGGGAAAATTCTGGAAGATAGTTAGTTATATGTTTTATTTCTTCGTAGTCCATAAGCAAACTAAGTTCCTTATAATGTGCAAGGGAAATCAAGTCATCACAATTTTTGGACAAGATTAGATCATGAAATAATTTGCATCGGATAGTGAAATGATCATGTTCATTGCAAAGCTCACAAGTATGGCCAAGATAATTTAAATTTTTAGCACATTCATCTAGCTCTTCTTGCAAAAATTTAGTTTCTAAGTACTTATGCTTCTTGCAATATCTATCTTCTCTATTTGGTGTGTACTTACAAACCCAATGCACTCCACAAAAATAGACATGTTTATAGGAGACATTTTCATCATAACTAGTGCAATCATCATTAGTATCATGGATATTCAAAGAATTCATACTAACAACATTGCAATCATGCTCATCATTCACATATTTAGTGCCAAACATTTTATAGATTTCTTCTTCTAGCACTTGAGCACAATTATCCTTTCCATCATACTCATGAAAGATATTAAAAAGGTGAAGCGTATGAGACAAACTCAATTCCATTTTTTTATAGTTTTCTTTTATAAACTAAACTAGTGATAAAACAAGAAACTTAAAGACTCGATTGCAAGATCTAAAGATATACCTTCAAGCACTCACCTCCCCGGCAACGACGCCAGAAAAGAGCTTGATGTCTACTACACAACCTTCTTCTTGTAGACGTTGTTGGGCCTCCAAGTGCAGAGGTTTGTAGGACAGTAGCAAATTTCCCTCAAATGGATGACCTAAGGTTTATCAATCCGTAGGAGGCGTAGGATGAAGATGGTCTCTTTCAAGCAACCCTGCAACCAAATAAAAAAGAGTCTCTTGTGTCCCCAACACACCCAATACAATGGTAAATTGTATAGGTGCACTAGTTCGGCGAAGAGATGGTGATACAAGTGGTATATGGATGGTAGATAAAGGTATTTGTAATCTGAAATTATAAAAACAGCAAGGTAACTAATGATAAAAGTGAGCGTAAACGGTATTGCAATGCATTGAAACAAGGCCTAGGGTTCATACTTTCGGTAGTGTAAGTTCCCTCAACAATGATAACATAATTGGATCACATAACTATCCCTCAACATGCAACAAAGAGTCACTCCAAAGTCACTAATAGCGGAGAACAAACGAAGAGATTATGGTAGGGTACGAAACCACCTCAAAGTTATTCTTTCCAATCAATCCGTTGGGCTATTCCTATAAGTGTCACAAACAGCCCTAGAGTTCGTACTAGAATAACACCTTAAGACACAAATCAACCAAAACCCTAATGTCACCTAGATTCTCCAATGTCACCTCAAGTATCCGTGGGTATGATTATACCATATGCATCGCACAATCTCAGATTCATCTATTCAACCAACACAAAGGACCTAAAAGAGTGCCCCAAAGTTCTACCGGAGAATCACGACGAAAATGTGTGCCAACCCTTATGCATAGGTTCATGGGCGGAACCCGCAAGTTGATCACCAAAACATACATCAAGTGAATCATGTGGTATCCCATTGTCACCACAGATACGCACGGCAAGACATACATCAAGTGTTCTCAAATCTTTAAAGACTCAATCCGATAAGATAACTTCAAAGGGAAACTCAATCCATTACAAGAGAGTAGAGGGGGGAAGAAACATCATAGGATCCAAATATAATAGAAAAGCTCGCGATACATCAAGATCGTATCACCTCAAGAACACGAGAGAGAGAGAGAGAGAGATCAAACACATAGCTACTGGTACATACCCTCGGCCCGAGGGAGAACTACTCCCTCCTCGTCATGGAGAGCACCGGGATGATGAATATGGCCACCGGAGAGGGATTGCCCCCTCCGGCAGGGTGCCGGCATGGGTCTAGATTGGCTTTCGGTGGCTACAGAGGCTTTTGGCGGTGGAACTCCCGATCTATTGTGCTCTCAGATGTTTTTGGGGTATATGGAGATATATAGGTGGAAGAAGTATGTCAGGGGGGCCACGAGGGGCCCACGAGGGTGGAGGGTGCGCCCTAGGGGGGTGGGCGCGCCCCCTACCTCGTGGCCTCCTTGAATCTTCCCTTGCGTGCACTTCAAGTCTTCCGGGCTTCTTTCCTTTCTTCCAAAAATGAGTTCCGTGAAGTTTCAGGTCAATTGGACTCTGTTTGATTTTCCTTTTCTTCGAAACCCTAAAACAAGGTAAAAACAGAAACTGGCACTGGGCTCTGGGTTAATAGGTTAGTCCCAAAAAATGATATAAACGTGTATAATAAAGCCCATAAACATCCAAAATAGTAGATAATATAGCATGGAGCAATCAAAAATTATAGATACGTTGGAGACGTATCAGTAGGGCTGCGACGTGTTGACCTTCCGAGGCCGGGCATGACCCAGGAAAGTGTGTCCGGCCTTAGGGGATCGAGCGTGTTGGGAAATGTGGTGCACCTTTGCAGGGAAGTTTATCAATTCGAATAGCCGTGTCCCTCCGTAAAAGGACGTCCCGGAGTTGTACCTTGACCTTATGACAACTAGAATCAGATACTTAATAAAACACACCCTTCCAAGTGCCAGATATAACCCGGTGATCGCTCTCTCATAGGGTGACGAGGGGAGGATCGCCGGGTAGGATTATGCTATACGATGATACTTGGTGAACTTACCATCTACTCTCTTCTATATGCTTCAAGATGGAGGCTGCCAGAAGCGTAGTCTTCGATAGGACTAGCTATCCCCCTCTTATTCTGGCATTCTGCAGTTCAGCCCACAGATACTACCCATTTCACTGATACCAATGCATATGTAGTGTAGCTCCTTGCTTGCGAGTACTTTGGATGAGTACTCACGGTTGCTTTGCTCCCCTTTTCCCCCTTTCTATACCCAGTTGTTGCGACCAGATGATGGAGTCCAGGAGCCAGAGGATCCCGAGGATGATTCTACATGGAGTGCAACTTCGAGGAGTAGTTAGGAGGTCCCAGGCAGGAGACCTTGCCTTTTCGATCGTTGCTATTTTTGTGCTAGCCTTCTTAAGGCAAACTTGTTTAACCTTATGTCTGTACTCAGATATTATTGCTTCCGCTGACTTGTGTATTCGAGCTTATGCATTCGAGCCTTCGAGGCCCCTGGCTTGTAATATAAAGCCTGTATTATTTTATTTGTGTCTAGAGTTGTGTTGTGATATCTTCCCGTGAGTCCCTGATCTTGGTCGTACACATTTGTGTGTATGATTAGTGTACAGTCAAATCAGGGGCATCACAAGTTGGTATGAGAGCTGACTGCCTGTAGGAATCCCCCTTCCACACTCCTTGGCCGAAGTTGAGTCTAGTCGATGAAAACTATTTTACTAACATGGTTGTGTGTCCCATGGGATCCCCCTTCCACACTCCAATCTCTCTTCTATTCAGGTTAAATGAATTTTACTAAATCTAACATTAGGATCTCGTGATCACTTTCACCCGGAGAGCAACTTATTAACGATGATCGTCTACTCCACCAGAAGATTCCGAGGTTACTCTACGATGTTCTCCTGAGACACTTGTACCCACCGCCTTTGGAAATTCCCTACCACTATTATATCCTTATTGATAACTGCATACACCTGCCATTCTCACATTCAATCCCATTGATCTTATTATTACAAGATGCCCCGAACTACTCTCCGTTGTTCCGAGAATCCTTTGAGCTTACTGCCTTGTAGTTCCTTGTCACCTGAATACCCCTACGGATAATTTTGTGCACCTATCGAGTACCCGCTCATCCTCAGTTGATTCAAATGTACTTTCCAAAGTCTTCGTAGTACCATTCGTTCTTCTAAAAATCCTCAACAGCCTATTGTTCTTGAATTTCTTGCTTGCTTGCATTATGGTTAATACCATAAGTCTAGTAATCTTATTGTCATCCTTTGTCATTATCATTTTGAGTGCGTTGATACAATATGTTGTGAATGCTCGCAATCCTCAATCAGATCCTAGAATTCATCCTTCCGACTCAGACGTCATTTTAACATGTGCTGGATCTCGACCAATCAAATCGCCATCGATTGTACCCCTAAGGCTATACTACCTATCCATCCCTAATCAGAGCATTGCTTCTGATCCCTTGTCTCAGAATTCATAATTCCTTTGCAATTGAGCTTTGAGTTAGTCTGTTGTTTCTATAATCTGATCTCCTTGCGTTCTTTCTTCCTCTGGTTGAGTACTGATGCTCACATCAGATCCCTTGTGGACCACCCGACCCTTTGTCAGATTTTATTCGACAACGTCCTTCATATTCAATAAGCTTGTGAGCCTTTCCTCGGATACATAATGCCTTTGGTAAATTGTATCATCTGCTTTCTCAAGCATGCTCTAGTATTGAGCTTGTGTTATTTATTCTTGAAATTTATGGTATATGCTCCTAAGATGCCCCGATGGGTTGAACCTATGCCTTCGCCAAACCGTATGAACCCGAAAGTTTTCGCAAGTCATACTCTTATGTTGCTGCGCCAAATAAAAAAATTCAACACTACAACTTTTTCGAAAACGAGAAGTGAATGAAAGGTTATGCATTGCAGAAGTGGGAGTCGACCTTGAACCTTTGTGTTCATGCCCACGAACACGATGTGGAACTTACCATGAAAGCTTCTTGCAAGAATATTTAATCATTTGAATAATTCTTCCGGTATCGTAAATTGGATCCCTTGTAGTTATGGTTCTGACCATGCTAACCTTATTCAATGTATCCGAAAGGAAACCATTCCATTGCCTCGTCTATTTTGACAAGATTAAAGTATCTGCTATCGCAAGTCAATGCTCCAATTCAGTTTCTATTCTGATTTGCCTTCGAGTATACCCTCTGGTATCTCGAGAATATCTAAGAACTGTGTTGCATCTTATGAGTTCTTCATCGGCTATTATTTTTCACTGATTCCAATTTTTCATTGGTTCTGAGTTGTTAGTCGCTCAAGAACACCGGGAAGTGAACCGATTCCGCACTCCGGTTTGATAACTCTAAGTAATTTTCGTTGCTTATGATATTAATAATCCTTCAAGTCATTACTAGCCTGATCGGCTACATCATTATCGTGCTAATTTTAACTATGCTACCTAACCCTTCTTCTCGGAGCACAATTTTTGACGATGAGCTAAGCTTACGCCGCTCTTCCTCATCATATCGTTTCACCTCGAACAGAAAGCTTGATTCCGAGTTGGAGACGTATCCGTGGTGCCAATAATCTTTCACTACAGCACTCCTTTTGCTTGATGTAGTCATTGTTGTTTGATTGGTTCTTCGTGGATCCTCTTGACAAAATTTGTCGTGATCATCATCAACATTTTGACTCCTTCCAGAATATCAATCAAATTCTTGATGACAAGTACCATCCTTCCCCCTCAATGATTGTGTTATCATCGACAACATTATTGCTTTCCCTCCAACACAAACTTGTTCGTGTTTTGTGTTATACCTAGAGATCCTTACTATCCAACAATTATTCTTATTTACCTTGGAGTATTACCATCTTTTATGTCAAAAATGTCGTGAGAATTTCACCACCTCTTATGAATTCTTGGTACAAGTGATACTTCTTGCCATTTCCGTTCATTCCTTGGTCCCCGTGTTGTTTCTAACCAGAAAGTGGACAATTGAACTATGATGTGTGAATTCAAAAGTTCTAGCAACCCTATTGCTTTGAAGTTAATGGTCGACATTACATTCTTAGGCCATTGGTTATCGAATCACCATTCCAACATTGATCGTACTTCCTAAGCCCATATTTCGGGTGCACCTTTCAGCCAATGTTTAACTGTGTATGTTTTATTTTTCTCTAGCATACATCATTATATCATTTGATATGACAAATGTTATCTCTTTATTCACATAATTGTGGAAATCCACCTTTTTGGAAATATCGATGATATGTCGCTCAGTCCATCAACCACCTCCTCATCCTCTCCTTGGTTTAATGCTGAATTCTGGTTTCGGAACTTGCTTCCATGGTTCATTTCCTGAGAATCTTAAAATGTCTTTGTGTCAACTGTTGTTGCACCTTTTCTTCTCGTGCATCTTGAGTCTGAGGTACACTGACACCAATCAGATTTGAATCTCAGTCAGATATGATGGTTGGGACATATTTCCAAGAATTATAACACTGGTCTTTATATGACTCGGTAAGGTGATGTCATGCCTAGCCCACCTGGCCGGAGAACCTATTGTTATAGTTTCCTATTTAGCAAGGTTAACCATTCTTCCATGAGGAAATCGTAAGACTTATTGTCAGTGTCAAAACCGGCGGATCTCGGGTAGGGGGTCCCGAACTATGCGTCTAAGGCGGATGGTAACAGGAGGCAGGGGACACGATGTTTTACCCAGGTTCGGGCCCTCTTGATGGAGGTAAAAGCCTATGTCCTGCTTGATTATTCTTGATAATATGAGTAGTACAAGAGTAGTTCTACCACGAGATCGGAGAGGCTGAACACTAGAAGCTAGCCTATGGTATGATTGTATGTTGTCCTATGGACTAAAACCCTCCAGTTTATATAGACACCGGAGGAGGCTAGGGTTACACAAGGTCGGTTACAAAGGAGGATATATCCATATCTGTATTGCCTAGCTTGCCTTCCACGCCAAGTAGAGTCCCATCCGGACACGGGACGAAGTCTTCAATCTCGTATCTTCATACTCCAACAGTTCGGCCAAAGGATATAGTCCGGCTGTCCGGAGACCCCCTAATCCAGGACTCCCTCAGTAGCCCCTGAACCAGGCTTCAATGACGATGAGTCCGGCGCGCAATGTTGTCTTGGCATTACAAGGCGGGTTCCTCCTCCGAATACACCATGGAAGAGTTTGAATACAAGGATAGTGTCCGACCCTGCAAAATAAGTTCCATGTACTACCATAGAGAGAATACTATTTCCACAAATCCAATCTGCTGACACGTTTTGGCAGCACGACATCACGCCATGGCCCGGTAATTATTTGAACCATTTTTCTTTAACCAACCCCGCACATAACGTGAGGCAGTTTCTTGACACGTCTTGTCAAAGCAGAGATCGTGTTCCCCTTATCACGGGATTCTCATCAATACAAACGTGGGTAACCCAACCGTGCCTGTTGGTATGACTCCTAGATCTTAGGTAAGTCTCGAACGGCCATGAGGAGGACGCCTGATATTCATCTCCTTTATAAAGGGACAAGGCTTTTTCTTTTTCCCTCCCGTGCTCAATCGAATCCTTCCCCCGCCTCGAGTTCTAACACCCAAAGCCCAGGTCAGGCACTTCAGACCTTCAATCATGTCCGGATCCAGCCTTCAAGGCCAGTGGATGCCTTCCTACGTCATGGAGGAGGACATCAAAAAGTTGAGGGAAGCCAGTTACCTGACCGCCGAAATTTCGCATCGGCTGCCCGCCCGAGGGCAGGTCGTCCCTACTCCCGAACCCAACGAGAGCGTCGTGTTCGTCTCCCACTTCCTCCGAGGACTAGGCCTCGCTCTAGATCCCTTTGTTAGGGGTCTTATGTTCTATTACGGGCTGGATTTTCACGATCTGGCCCCGGACTCCCTTCTTCACATCTCGTCATTTATTGTTGTTTGTGAGGCCTTCCTCCGCATTACCCCTCACTTCAGCCTGTGGCTCAATGTCACGACCGGTTTTCCAATAAAAATATTTATTGTGAAACCAATCTCTTGAGTCCAGTATGAGAGAAATCTTCCTCACTGGTAGACAAATTCTTGATACAATAAGCCAGTAGCATAAAATATATTACAGGGTCGAACTACAGTTGCTCAACCAAATTATTACAAGCACGCCAATAATTATACATAATGGCGGACACGACACAGTGGTGTGGAGGCATACTACTGACTCGAGGATAGGGCGGTGGTGGAGAAACACAGCAGGGAGAGAAATACAAGACTCTAAGTCTGTCATCTCATCGAGCGTCGAGGTGAGGCTCGATGAATTTATTTGGTAGCGGAAGCGGATATAAAACAGTGACCAAATCCAAGGTCGCACGAGACAGACTGGGACTCCTCTAGGTGTCGGACTCGCTATCAAACTCTTCATCCATGAGATCGCCTTCGTCAGCATCTGGCCAAATCAACAAGCCAGTGAGTACTTTGAAAGTACTCGCAAGACAGTTCGGACGTAAGATATAACAAATGCATGCATGGATGCGTCATGAATAATTCACCAATGTACATTCAAAATTAGCATAACAAGGTAAGTAAAAGGGAAACGGTGGTAGTCCGCCTGAAATCCCAACAAAACATAAATAAATA
Source organism: Triticum aestivum (assembly GCF_018294505.1). Classification (NCBI taxonomy): domain Eukaryota; kingdom Viridiplantae; phylum Streptophyta; class Magnoliopsida; order Poales; family Poaceae; genus Triticum; species Triticum aestivum. The sequence goes on along the minus strand of NC_057800.1, from coordinate 124,118,974 downwards.
CCGATCGGGTGTCTGAAGCGACGCCTCGAAAGGTGAATAAATAAATATAAGGAAATGATGCCACAGTCGGGCGTCTTAGCGACACCACATAAAGGGCTTTAAAAGAAATACAACAGTCGGACGTCGGGGCGGCATCACAGAAAGGGCTTTAAAAGAAATGCCACAGTCGGACGTCGGGGCGACATCACAGAAAGGGCTTTAAAAGAAATGCCACAGTCGGACGTCGGGGCGACATCATAGAAAGGGCTTTAAAAGAAATGCCACAGTCGGACGTCGGGGCGACATCACAGAAAGGGCTTTAAAAGAAATGCCACAGTCGGACGTCGGGGCGACATCACAGAAAGGGCTTTAAAAGAAATGCCACAGTCGGACGTCGGGGTGACATCACAGAAAGGGCTTTAAAAGAAATGCCACAGTCGGACGTCGGGGCGACATCACAGAAAGGGCTTTAAAAGCAATGCCACAGTCGGACGTCGGGGCGACATCACAAAAAGGGCTTTAAAAGAAATGCCACAGTCGGACGTCGGGGCGACATCACAGAAAGGGCTTTAAAAGGAATGCCACAGTCGGACGTCGGGGCGACATCACAGAAAGGGCTTTAAAAGAAATGCCACAGTCGGACGTCGGGGCGACATCACAGAAAGGGCTTTAAAAGAAATGCCACAGTCGGACGTCGGGGCGACATCACAGAAAGGGCTTTAAAAGAAATGCCACAGTCGGACGTCGGGGCGACATCATAGAAAGGGCTTTAAAAGAAATGCCACAGTCGGACGTCGGGGCGACATCACAGAAAGGTCTTCAAAATAAATGCCACAGTCGGACGTCGGGGCGACATCACAGAAAGGGCTTTAAAAGAAATGCCACAGTCGGGTGTCTTAGCGACACTACATAAAGGGCTTGAAAAGAAAGTAGAATACAACAATGCCACAGTCGGACGTCTGAGCGACATCGCAGAAAGGGCTTTTATTCACAAGTAAATAATACTCATAATAAATGTTCAATTCATGAGAATAAATGGGTTAGTCCATCCACAGGAATAATCATTTAACCGGACTTAGCACTCATGCGATTCACTGGAGTCTCTGTCATCAAAACTGACATTTGATTAGGATAAGATAATATCGATCTAGGACAGGGAATAGATGATTTGGAGGAATATATGACTCTGCAAAGTTTGTACAAAATTATTCCCACAACCAACGGATTTCCGTAGTCACGAAGGACTAGTTCCATTTACGGTATTTCGGAAGAAAACACAGCTAACCAATACACACCCATCCTACCTCTCGATGCTAGGAATCACCCTAGACATCGTCCAAGAAAAACTTTTGAGACGGGGAGATCACAATCTCGAATAGCATGGGATCAAATTTATATACGCGCGCTCTAAGGGGTGCCCCCCTCTCGGTCCCAACCGGAAACACCCATGCCCCCTGACCGGATGACTGGCTTTAATCCAGGGCCATGGAACCATCATCACGGCCTCTCCTTTTTGGTGTGTACCAGGAAAGCGGTTTGCAACTTACTAAACCATATTCCTTGCGGAAAACATGAGGTAGTACAGGGAAGGAAATGAGAGGAACTGGACCGATACGGTTTGACACTGAAGTCACATAGTCTGGCATAAGACTGGCATGCTACGACACTGCCATCTTACCCATCCTCATGCCAACACATGGCCATTCATACTCACATCCATCCACTTATGGATCATCGAACTCACTTACCTCATTATTGCATAAAATAACGTTCATCGATATGCTCCTCAACATGTCATGAAACTAACTAAATGCAAAACATGCCAAGACACTCATCATATCAAAAGTTCAAACATGCTTGCCTGGTTCAGAGTAGTCGGAGACTAGCTCGGTGAAGTTTGCGGCTTCGTCACCTCCTTCGGTATCTACGGTATAAAGAAAATATATGTGCTATCGTAAATACCAAGGAGTGCACAAAAATTATTCCAAATATTTTTCAAATAAATCTGAATAAAAACTAGACAAAATTTTAAAGAGAACAGAAAAAGAATCAATCAAAAATACTTTTCTGTTTAAAAGTTAAAAGGGGTTTTGTCCAGGGACTCATCTGTAATGAAACAGAAAGTTCCCAGGGGCTAGCTTACAAAAACAGAAAACGTTCTAGTGTTGAATACGCCAGCCCGGAGGGGAAAGCGCATTTTGCCCGAAGGCGCTTCCAGAAAATGATTCAATAGAGAGGGCAGAGAGGCTGACGATGGGGTCCCACTCGTCAGGTTTAAACCTTCAAATGGGGGGGGGACGAAGCTCATCGGCGCCCGAGAGCCGCGGTGGTCACCGGTGGTGATCCACGGCGAGGCAGGGGGATCGGAGGGTACCTCCGTGTTCAGGGCACCGTTCCGCGTCGGTTGGTGGTGGTGGTGGTCGCCGGCGAGTACCACGTCGACGGCGAGCTTTGCTCCGGCGGACGGCGGCTCGGGTGGTCGAGGGACTCGTCGGAGAGGGCTGCAGAGATCAAATTGAGGAGGGGGTTAGGCTCCTGGTAGCTAGAGGGAGTAATTGACGGGGTTAGAGCGCCGGAGATGGCCTCACCGGAGCGAATCGTGGTGGAGGCCGAGGCGGATCGGGGCGGCCGGAGTTGGGGGAGGAGACCTCCTCGAGGTTCTCCTAGTGGCCTGGCGGGGCGTTGGTGAGGAGTGGTGATGATGCATGCACGAGGGTGAGCTCGGGGGCCCTGTATATAGGCGGTCCGAGGCGGTGGCCGTGAACGGGGGTCTCCGGTGACGATTACGGCGGCGCAGGGCTTGGTCGGGGTAATTAGGACGTTGGGCGTCATCGTGGAGGTCCACGGTTCCGTTTTGGTGCTAATCGAGCTGGTTTGGTGCTTTGGGGGTGAGTTCGACAGAACGGGGCGGCGTGGGCCCGTCGGCGGCAGGGAGCGCGTCCCGTGCTTGCCGGCCACGGTGGCGGTGCCACGGGCGTGTGCTGGCACGCATGAGGCCACGTGGAGAGCAGAGGGGCGATGGGCGGCGCGGAACGGCGTTGAGCCGCCGTTCTTGTCCCCTGTCGGCTGTAACGGGGTCTTGGCTGCCGCAAGACTCGCCGGCGCGGGCGGCCAGGGGCGCCACCGACGCCGGGAAGACGCCAAGCGCGTGTGCGGGATGCTCCAGACAGGAGGAAAAGGCGGCGAGGAACGTGCCAAGGGCACTGTGGGCATGTGACTGAACCTCTGTCGAAGATCGACACTGAACTCTGAATCTTTCTGAATTTTGAACAGCAACAGTGCATGCAAGGTGTTCGACAGAATGAATTTGGCCTCTGGTGATTTTTCCTTGAGCTGATTTTTGGTGGAGTGGCTTCTCATTGCTCCAGTAGGCTGCATGATTTTTGGTGGAATTTTTGGAGGAGTGTAGATATGAATTTCATCAAATTTGGCAAATCTGGTCCAAACTTGCAGAGACTGAATTTTGAAAAATTTGAAAAGAGGAGGAGTGGATCAAGATGGTTCTGGGTTGTGGGTACAAAGGACTATCCAGGAGAGTTGGTTTGGGATAAAAACTCAAAGGCAAAGTGGTACTTGCTTTGAAAATCACTAAGGCTCAAAATAATTTACAGAATTGATTTGAGAGGAAAAATAATTAGAATAAAATCCAAAACTTGCTTGGATTAGTTGGGACAGAGAACTTAGGTTGATTACAAGGAGGAGGGGAGGTTTTGGAGGGGTTTTACCACATGGGCAAAATACAAAGTCATGGGGGTTTCCAAGATATGAAAATCCCAAATTTTCATAGTTTCTTTTTAGAAGAAAAGATTAAACTCCCAAAATAATTTGAGAGGGAACCAACAGAGAAGAAGTTTCAAAAGATCAGACACCAAAGTTTGAAAAAAAAAATCCTTGCCAAAGCAAAGGAAGTTTTTGAGAGGAAGGATTTCTGGAAAAGAAATTTTAAATGCCCTCTTTTAAAATCCAACAAAGTTTTTGATGAAAACCAAATTAAAATTTTGGAGTGTCACAACACCTACCCCCTTAGGAAAAATCTCGTCCCCGAGATTTCAGCTGATCCTTAAATAAGTGTGGATGCTCTGTCCGAAGAAAATCCTCTCTTTCCCAAGTTGCTTCACTGTCGGTGTGATTGCTCCATTGGACTTTGAAAAACTTGATGGTCTTCTGTCGGGTCCTCCTTTCAGACTCCTCTAATATTCTTACGGGACGTTCCCGATAAGTGAGGTCTGGCTGCACGTCAATGTTTTCATGGGATACTTGTTTCTCTGGGTTGCTTACGCACTTCCTCAATTGCGAGACATGGAACACGTCGTGGACATCGGATAATTCCTCGGGTAAGTCTAGCTGGTAGGCTACAGTGCCTCTTCGTGCCACTATGCAGAATGGTCCAATGAATCTTGGTGCTAATTTTCCTTTAATCTTAAACCGTTGCAGTCCTCTCATAGGGGATACTCTCAAGTATACGAACTCACCGGGTTCGAAGCTGACCCTACGATGTTTCTGATCATAATAACTCTTCTGTCGACTTTGAGCGGTCTTAAGTCGGTCTCTGATTAGCTTGACCTTTTCCTCGGCTTCTCTGAGCATGTCTGGTCCGAAGATGTGGCTGTCTCCGGTCTCTGACCAATTTAACGGGGTACGACATCTTCGTCCGTATAAAGCCTCAAATGGTGCCATTTGTAGGCTGGCCTGGTAGCTATTGTTGTACGCGAACTCGGCGTATGGCAGGCTTTCTTCCCAACTGGTTCCATATGTGAGGACACATGCTCTCAGCATGTCTTCTAAAACCTGGTTTACGCGTTCTGTTTGTCCATCAGTCTATGGGTGGTATGCGGTACTGAAGGCTAGTTGGGTTCCCAGAGCCTGTTGTAAATGCTCCCAAAATCTTGAGATGAACTGAGTGCCTCTGTCGGTTATTATAGTCTTCGGGACACCGTGCAGACAAACTATGCGGGAAAGATAAATCCTGGCAAGCCTCTGAGTGTTGTAGGTTGTCTTCACTGGAATGAAATGTGCCACCTTGGTTAATCTATCGGTGATGACCCATATGGCATCATTCCCGTGTCGTGACCGAGGTAGTCCGACAATAAAATCCATCCCTATTTCATCCCATTTCCACTCAGGTATTTTGTTAGGTTGCAGTAGTCCGGCTGGTCTCTGATGCTCAGCTTTTATGCGTTGACATGAGTCGCAACATGCAATGAAGGTGGCTATGTCCCTCTTCATACCGTGCCACCAAAATCTTTCCTGAATATCCTTATACATTTTGGTTCCTCCAGGGTGGATTAAATATGGAGTGGTGTGTGCTTCAGCTAAAATTTGCTGTTTAAGGTCTTCTATGTTTGGCACGCAGAGCCTTTCTCCGTACCATAATATTCCTTCATTGTCTATGACGAATTCCGAGGCCTTGCCCATACTCAACTTTCTTTTGATGCCTTCGATGCTGGTGTGACCGGGCTGAGCTTCTTTGATTTTCTCCACAAGGTCGGGTTGTATTTCCAAGTTTGATATGGTGCCTTCTGCTACCATTATCAAGTTGAGCTTGGCAAATTCTTGTTGGAATTCGGGCCTCAAGCTGTGCAGATTGTTTTCGTCGGAGCTGGGGTTCCGACTAAGAGCATCGGCCACTACATTTGCTTTTCCTGGATGGTAATGGATACCAACATCATAATCCTTTACCAATTCCAACCAGCGTCGTTGCCGTAAATTTAGTTCTGGCTGCGTGAAAATATATTTGAGACTTTTGTGATCCGTATATATTTCACATCGATTCCCAAGTAAGAAATGCCTCCATTCCTTGAGTGCATGAATAACTGCTGCCATTTCTAAGTCATGAGTGGGATAGTTTTCCTCATGCTTGCGAAGTTGCCTTGAAGCGTAGGCGACAACCTTGCCTTCCTGCATCAACACGCATCCGAGACCCTTTCTGGACGCGTCACAATATACTTCAAAATTCTTGTGTATGTCGGGTACAATTAATACCGGTGCTGTCGTTAACTTCCGCTTTAGCTCTTGGAAACTTTTCTCGCAGGCTTCTGTCCATTCAAACTTCTTATCTTTCTTGAGCAACTGTGTCATAGGCTTGGCTATGGTGGAGAATCCTTCAATAAATCTGCGGTAATATCCTGCCATTCCCAAGAAACTCCGTATGTCCGTTACGCTGGCTGGTGACTTCCAGCCAAGTACGGCCTTGACTTTCTCTGGGTCCACTGCGATACCGTCTTGGGTCAGCACGTGGCCTAGAAAGCCTACTTGTCTTAGCCAAAATTCGCACTTGCTGAACTTGGCATACAATTGGTGTTTTCTGAGCTCTCCTAGCACAATCCTGAGATGTTCTGCGTGCTCTTCTGGTGTCTTGGAGTATACCAGAATATCGTCGATGAATACCACGACGAACTTGTCCATAAACTTCATAAATACTTTGTTCATGAGGTGAACAAAATATGCTGGGGCGTTAGTTAATCCAAATGGCATCACTGTGAACTCGTACAGTCCATATCTGGAGGTGAAGGCTGTTTTGGGGATATCTTCCGTTCGTACCTTCAATTGATGGTATCCTGACCTTAAGTCAATTTTTGAGAATACCTTGGCCTGAGCGAGTTGATCAAACAAATCGTTTATCCTTGGCATCGGGTATTTGTTTTTGACGGTGACCATGTTAAGTGCTCGATAGTCAATACACAATCTCAGCGTTCCATCCTTCTTTTTGGCAAATAAAATTGGTGATCCCCAAGGTGAGGAGCTGGCTCGAATGTATCCCTTGTCCAGTAATTCCTTTATTTGTTTCTTCAACTCGATCAACTCGGATGGTGCCATTCTGTATGGTTTCTTGTATATGGGGGTGGTTCCTGGTGCTAGCTCAATGCTGAATTCTATCTCTCGGTCTGGTGGCATGCCTGGTAGCTCTTCAGGGAATACATCTGGAAATTCACACACTACTGGAACCTTGTTTAGCTCAGAAACGTCCACCTTATTTAATCTCGGTTGCCGGGGTATTTTTCCTTCCTTGGCTGATACTCTTATGGTCTTCCCTTGGTGGTGTGTGAGAATTACGGTCCTGTTGAAACAGTCGATAAACCCCTTGTTGGTGGTTAGCCAATCCATCCCTAGGATGACATCCAGTCCTTTATTTTCCAACACAATAAGATTTGCGTGAAACTCCAATCCTTCGAACTCAATGACCACATTCTGACAGTAATTCTGAGTAACTTGCTGAATCCCAGGGGACTTGATGATCATGGATTTCTCCAAAGGAAGCATCGAAAAATTATTTTGCAAAGAATTTTTTTTCGAAATGAAAGAGTGAGAAGCTCCAGAATCAAACAAAACCATTGCAGGTATTGTGTTGACAGGAAACGTACCGAGTACGATATCCGGAGCATTTTGTGCCTCCTCTTTGGTTACGTGATTCAGATGACCCTTCCTGTGGTTATTGTTGGGATTGAAATTGTTTCGCTTGGGCGCGGAATTGTTGCCGCCGTTGTTCGGCTTTGGGGTTGAGTTCCTTGGCTTGGGGCACTGTTTGCCATAGTGCCCTTCTTCTCCACAAGCGTAACAAGTAACGCCGGGGCGATATGTGAATTCCTTGTCCCTTGCATGAAAATTCTTGATTGGGCGTGAGACATTGGATGAGGATTTGTGTGTCCCACCCTTTTGAAAATCTGTCTTGCTTCGGTGATTGCGAGCATGATTAGTCTGGTCCCTTTTTCGCTTGCGGATATCTTCCAGACTGCGTCTCTCATTTTCCAGAGTAATGGCTTTGTCCACCAGTGTTTTAAAATCAGGAAAAGTGTGCACGACCAGTTGGCATTTAAGCGCGGGCGCCAGACCGTCAAGGAATTTCTCCATCTTCTTGATTTCAGTCATACGCTCTTCATTGGCGTAGCGGGACAATAGAGTAAATTGACTGTTGTAATCTGACACTGTCATGTTCCTTTGTTTGAGGTCATCGAACTCTCTCTTCTTGATTTTCATAATACTCTTAGGAATGTGTGCACCACGGAAACCTTCCTTGAAATCATCCCAGGTTATGTCATTTTCGTTGGGATGCATGTGCAGAAAATTCTCCCACCACGATGCGGCTGCTCCTGTGAGATAGTGCGGAGCATACAATACCTTTTCGGGGTCTGAACATTTTGCAATAATTAATTTCCTCTCCATATCTCGAAGCCAATCCTCGGCTTCAAGAGGCTTGTCAGTATGAGAAAATGTTTGGGGACGTGTCTTCTGTAGCTCAGATAACTTGGAATGCTGCTGATACTGTCCATGGTGATTTCCCATGTTGATGACTTGGTTCATCATTTCACGATGTTGTTGCTGACTCTGTTCATAAAGGCGGCACATTTGTGAAAGTGCCGATTCACTGCACTGTTGGCTTGACTGTCCCTGAGTGAACTCGTTGCTGGGTTGTGCATCATAATTTTCCTCTGGTGGAGTTGGCATGGAGCGAGTCCAAGGACGAGACATTTTTCACTCTGGGGAAATATTTTTTGTAAAACTCATAAGAAAAGCAGAAAGAGTCGCAAAAACAATTCCAAAAAATGCATAAAGCTGGCAAATAAAACTAAATAACCCAGCTTACTTAAGAAAAACAAATCGACTTGCGCACGGAGAAGGACTGCTCATTACATATCTTACACGCGGGCGGTAATTATACAATACATCACTCAGGATATGCATACATAATCCTGACATGTTATTTAGGCTAGTGCACTTCTCCAGATCCTACATGATGCGCAAACAGGCTACTTCTCACAACCTATGTACATATCTTACAAAGCGGTACATTACATGGCAGCTAGGCGTACTCAGGCAGAGATGTTGACGACCTCCTTTGCCCTGCCGAGGGCGAGGCGTAGCGAGGTTGGGGACTCGACTTCCTCCTCGCTAATGGGCTCCATACGTGTAGTGTTGCGCAGAGTGGACGGAGCGGTTGCCAGGGGCGGAGCTATACGTACAGGAGTGGGTGCGAAGGGTGGTGCAGTGCGCGCTGGGGTGGGCGCAATGACTTGGTTGAATTCTTCGGTAGAAGGCAGGCGACGAGTAGGCGTATAAGATGCTGAGGACGAGACCAAAGTCAGTGGCGGTGCGATGGGTAGGAGCTCCCTCCTGTTGGCAGCATAGCCATGAACTGAGTCCATGCGGGTAGCTACGAAGTCGTCCACCAGGTTGTCGAAGGCTGCCTCCAGGGCCCGGAGATACTCAATGAGCATCTCAAAAGCCTCGTCTCGTTCTCCTCTGGTGCAGGAGTACGCGTAGTGACAGGTGTAAGGCACATGGCATGGAAGATAGCGGTAGCGACGAGTCTTCATCGCGGGAAGGACGTCCCTGAGGCGAGCTATCGCCTCACGGGCTGCCATCTGCATAGCATGCCTCTCCGTAGGCATGGCTCTTCCCACGAACCGGAAGCGGCGTAACTCACCACGCCCTCCCTTGAACTGCACCGCGGCCTGGTGCATAGTCAGACTGTCGTTGACTCGGTGCTGGCAGAGTGTGAAGACTGGGTGCACGGATGGCCCCATTGTGACCTGAACGATGAAGGAAAGAAGCTTGACGAACCCATCAGGCACGTTGGCGAAGGTCTGAGACTCGCAGCTGTTGTCGGCCATCTACAAAAGTAGGCAAAAATTCTGCGTGGTCAGATCATAAATTTATGCTGACTGACAGAAAATGACTACAATTGCAAAAATATAAATTAGCTCTATCATGCTAATAACCAATTAGCGATCGCACCTAGTGGCTTCCTACAGTCAGCCTGGCTCTGGTACCAAGCTTGTCACGACCGGTTTTCCAATAAAAATATTTATTGAGAAACCAATCTCTTGAGTCCAGTATGAGAGAAATCTTCCTCACTGGTAGACAAATTCTTGATACAATAAGCGAGTAGCATAAAATATATTATAGGGTCGAACTACGGTTGCTCAACCAAATTATTACAAGCACGCCAATAATTATACATAATGGCGGACACGACACAGTGGTGTGGAGGCATACTACTGACTCGAGGATAGGGCGGTGGTGGAGAAACACAGCGGGGAGAGAAATACAAGACTCTAAGTCTGTCATCTCATCGAGCGTCGAGGTGAGGCTCGATGAATTTATTTGGTAGCGGAAGCGGATATAAAATAGTGACCAAATCCAGGGTCGCACGAGACTGACTGGGACTCCTCTAGGTGTCGGACTCGCTATCAAACTCTTCATCCATGAGATCGCCTTCGTCAGCATCTGGCCAAATCAACAAGCCAGTGAGTACTTTGAAAGTACTCGCAAGACAGTTCGGACGTAAGATATAACAAATGCATGCATGGATGCGTCATGAATAATTCACCAATGTACATTCAAAATTAGCATAATAAGGTAAGTAAAAGGGAAACGGCGGTAGTCCGCCTGAAATCCCAACAAAACATAAATAAATACCGATCGGGTGTCTGCAGCGACGCCTCGAAAGGTGAATAAATAAATATAAGGAAATGATGCCACAGTCGGGCGTCTTAGCGACACCACATAAAGGGCTTTAAAAGAAATACAACAGTCGGACGTCGGGGCGACATCACAGAAAGGGCTTTAAAAGAAATGCCACAGTCGGACGTCGGGGCGACATCACAGAAAGGGCTTTAAAAGAAATGCCACAGTTAGACGTCGGGGCGACATCACAGAAAGGGCTTTAAAAGAAATGCCACAGTCGGACGTCGGGGCGACATCATAGAAAGGGCTTTAAAAGAAATGCCACAGTCGGACGTCGGGGCGACATCACAGAAAGGGCTTTAAAAGAAATGCCACAGTCGGACGTCGGGGCGACATCACAGAAAGGGCTTTAAAAGAAATGCCACAGTCGGACGTCGGGGTGACATCACAGAAAGGGCTTTAAAAGAAATGCCACAGTCGGACGTCGGGGCGACATCACAGAAAGGGCTTTAAAAGCAATGCCACAGTCGGACGTCGGGGCGACATCACAAAAAGGGCTTTAAAAGAAATGCCACAGTCGGACATCGGGGCGACATCACAGAAAGGGCTTTAAATGAAATGCCACAGTCGGACGTCGGGGTGACATCACAGAAAGGGCTTTAAAAGAAATGCCACAGTCGGACGTCGGGGCGACATCACAGAAAGGGCTTTAAAAGAAATGCCACAGTCGGACGTCGGAGCGAAATCACAGAAAGGGCTTTAACAGAAATGCCACAGTCGGACGTCGGGGCGACATCACAGAAAGGGCTTTAAAAGAAATGCCACAGTCGGACGTCGGGGCAACATCACAGAAAGGGCTTTAAAATAAATGCCACAGTCGGACGTCGGGGCGACATCACAGAAAGGGCTTTAAAAGAAATGCCACAGTCGGGCGTCTTAGCGACACCACATAAAGGGCTTGAAAAGAAAGTAGAATACAACAATGCCACAGTCGGACGTCTGAGCGACATCGCAGAAAGGGCTTTTATTCACAAGTAAATAATACTCATAATAAATGTTCAATTCATGAGAATAAATGGGTTAGTCCATCCACAGGAATAATCATTTAACCGGACTTAGCACTCATGCGATTCACCGGAGTCTCTGTCATCAAAACTGACATTTGATTAGGATAAGATAATATCGATCTAGGACAGGGAATAGATGATTTGGAGGAATATATGACTCTGCAGAGTTTGTACAAAATTATTCCCACAGCCAATGGATTTCCGTAGTCACGAAGGACTAGTTCCGTTTACGGTATTTCAGAAGAAAACACAGCTAACCAGTACACACCCATCCTACCTCTCGATGCTAGGAATCACCCTAGACATCGTCCAAGAAAAACTTTTGAGACGGGGAGATCACAATCTCGAATAGCATGGGATCAAATTTATATATGCGCGCTCTAAGGGGTGCCCCCCTCTCGGTCCCAACCGGAAACACCCATGCCCCCTGACCGGATGACTGGCTTTAATCCAGGGCCATGGAACCATCATCACAGCCTCTCCTTTTTGGTGTGTACCAGGAAAGCGGTTTGCAACTTACTAAACCATATTCCTTGAGGAAAACATGAGGTAGTACAGGGAAGGAAATGAGAGGAACTGGACCGATACGGTTTGACACTGAAGTCACATAGTCTGGCATAAGACTGGCATGCTACGACACTGCCATCTTACCCATCCTCATGCCAACACATGGCCATTCATACTCACATCGATCCACTTATGGATCATCGAACTCACTTACCTCATTATTGCATAAAATAACGTTCATCGATATGCTCCTCAACATGTCATGAAACTAACTAAATGCAAAACATGCCAAGACACTCATCATATCAAAAGTTCAAACATGCTTGCCTGGTTCAGAGTAGTCGGAGACTAGCTCGGTGAAGTTTGCGGCTCCATCACCTCCTTCGGTATCTACGGTATAAAGAAAATATATGTGCTATCGTAAATACCAAGGAGTGCACAAAAAGTATTCCAAATATTTTTCAAATAAATCTGAATAAAAATAGACAAAATTTTAAAGAGAACAGAAAAAGAATCAATCAAAAATACTTTTCTGTTTAAAAGTTATAAGGGTTTTTGTCCAGGGACTCATCTGTAATGAAACAGAAAGTTCCCAGGGGCTAGCTTATAAAAACAGAAAATGTTCCAGTGTTGAATACGCCAGCCCAGAGGGGAAAGCGCATTTTGCCCGAAGGCGCTTCCAGAAAATGATTCAATAGAGAGGGCAGAGAGGCTGACGGTGGGGTCCCACTCGTCAGGTTTAAACTTTCAAATGGGGGGGGGGACGAAGCTCGTCGGCGCCCGAGAGCCGCGGTGGTCGCCGGCGGCTATCCACGGCGAGGCAGGGGGATCGGAGGGTACCTCCGTGTTCAGGGCACCCTTCCGCGTCGGTTGGTGGTGGTGGTGGTCGCCGGCGAGTACCACGTCGACGGCGAGCTTTGCTCCGGCGGACGGCGGCTCGGGTGGTCGAGGGACTCGTCGGAGAGGGCTGCAGAGATCAAATTGAGGAGGGGGTTAGGTTCCTGGTAGCTAGAGGGAGTAATTGACGGGGTTAGAGCGCCGGAGATGGCCTCACCGGAGCGAATCGTGGTGGAGGCCGAGGCGGATCGGGGCGGCCGGAGTTGGGGGAGGAGACCTCCTCGAGGTTCTCCTAGTGGCCTGGCGGGGCGTTGGTGAGGAGTGGTGATGATGCATGCACGAGGGTGAGCTCGGGGGCCCTGTATATAGGCGGTCCGAGGCGGTGGCCGTGAACGGGGGTCTCCGGTGACGATTACGGCGGCGCAGGGCTTGGTCGGGGTAATTAGGACGTTGGGCGTCATCGTGGAGGTCCACGGTTCCGTTTTGGTGCTAATCGAGCTGGTTTGGTGCTTTGGGGGTGAGTTCGACAGAACGGGGCGGCGTGGGCCCGTCGGCGGCAGGGAGCGCGTCCCGTGCTTGCCGGCCACGGTGGCGGTGCCACGGGCGTGTGCTGGCACGCATGAGGCCACGTGGAGAGCAGAGGGGCGATGGGCGGCGCGGAACGGTGTTGAGCCGCCGTTCTTGTCCCCTGTCGGCTGTAACGGGGTCTTGGCTGCCGCAAGACACGCCGGCGCGGGCGGCCAGGGGCGCCACCGACGCCGGGAAGACGCCAAGCGCGCGTGCGGGATGCTCCAGACAGGAGGAAAAGGCGGCGAGGAACGTGCCAAGGGCACTGTGGGCATGTGACTGAACCTCTGTCGAAGATCGACACTGAACTCTGAATCTTTCTGAATTTTGAACAGCAACAGTGCATGCAAGGTGTTCGACAGAATGAATTTGGCCTCCGGTGATTTTTCCTTGAGCTGATTTTTGGTGGAGTGGCTTCTCATTGCTCCAGTAGGCTGCATGATTTTTGGTGGAATTTTTGGAGGAGTGTAGATATGAATTTCATCAAATTTGGCAAATCTGGTCCAAACTTGCAGAGACTGAATTTTGAAAAATTTGAAAAGAGGAGGAGTGGATCAAGATGGTTCTGGGTTGTGGGTACAAAGGACTATCCAGGAGAGTTGGTTTGGGATAAAACTCAAAGGCAAAGTGGTACTTGCTTTGAAAATCACTAAGGCTCAAAATAATTTACAGAATTGATTTGAGAGGAAAAATAATTAGAATAAATCCAAAACTTGCTTGGATTAGTTGGGACAGAGAACTTAGGTTGATTACAAGGAGGAGGGGAGGTTTTGGAGGGGTTTTACCACATGGGCAAAATACAAAGTCATGGGGGTTTCCAAGATATGAAAATCCCAAATTTTCATAGTTTCTTTTTAGAAGAAAAGATTAAACTCCCAAAATAATTTGAGAGGGAACCAACAGAGAAGAAGTTTCAAAAGATCAGACACCAAAGTTTGAAAAAAAAAATCCTTGCCAAAGCAAAGGAAGTTTTTGAGAGGAAGGATTTCTAGAAAAGAAATTTTAAATGCCCTCTTTTAAAATCCAACAAAGTTTTTGATGAAAACCAAATTAAAATTTTGGAGTGTCACAACACCTACCCCCTTAGGAAAAATCTCGTCCCCGAGATTTCAGCTGATCCTTAAATAAGTGTGGATGCTCTGTCCGAAGAAAATCCTCTCTTTCCCAAGTTGCTTCACTGTCGGTGTGATTGCTCCATTGGACTTTGAAAAACTTGATGGTCTTCTGTCGGGTCCTCCTTTTAGACTCCTCTAATATTCTTACGGGACGTTCCCGATAAGTGAGGTCTAGCTGCACGTCAATGTTTTCATGGGATACTTGTTTCTCTGGGTTGCTTACGCACTTCCTCAATTGCGAGACATGGAACACGTCGTGGACATCGGATAATTCCTCGAGTAAGTCTAGCTGGTAGGCTACAGTGCCTCTTCGTGCCACTATGCAGAATGGTCCAATGAATCTTGGTGCTAATTTTCCTTTAATCTTAAACCGTTGCAGTCCTCTCATAGGGGATACTCTCAAGTATACGAACTCACCGGGTTCGAAGCTGACCCTACGATGTTTCTGATCATAATAACTCTTCTGTCGACTTTGAGCGGTCTTAAGTCGGTCTCTGATTAGCTTGACTTTTTCCTCGGCTTCTCTGAGCATGTCTGGTCCGAAGATGTGGCTGTCTCCGGTCTCTGACCAATTTAACGGGGTACGACATCTTCGTCCGTATAAAGCCTCAAATGGTGCCATTTGTAGGCTGGCCTAGTAGCTATTGTTGTACGCGAACTCGGCGTATGGCAGGCTTTCTTCCCAACTGGTTCCATATGTGAGGACACATGCTCTCAGCATGTCTTCTAAAACCTGGTTTACGCGTTCTGTTTGTCCATCGGTCTATGGGTGGTACGCGGTACTGAAGGCTAGTTGGGTTCCCAGAGCCTGTTGTAAATGCTCCCAAAATCTTGAGATGAACTGAGTGCCTCTGTCGGATATTATAGTCTTCGGGACACCGTGCAGACAAACTATGCGGGAAAGATAAATCCTGGCAAGCTTCTGAGTGTTGTAGGTTGTCTTCACTGGAATGAAATGTGCCACCTTGGTTAATCTATCGGTGATGACCCATATGGCATCATTCCCGTGTCATGACCGAGGTAGTCCGACAATAAAATCCATCCCTATTTCATCCCATTTCCACTCAGGTATTTTGTTAGGTTGCAGTAGTCTGGCTGGTCTCTGATGCTCAGCTTTTATGTGTTGACATGAGTCGCAACATGCAATGAAGGTGGCTATGTCCCTCTTCATACTGTGCCACCAAAATCTTTCCTGAATATCGTTATACATTTTGGTTCCTCCAGGGTGGATTGAATATGGAGTGGTGTGTGCTTCAGCTAAAATTTGCTGTTTAAGGTCTTCTATGTTTGGCACGCAGAGCCTTTCTCCGTACCATAATATTCCTTCATTGTCTATGACGAATTCCGAGGCCTTGCCCATACTCAACTTTCTTTTGATGCCTTCGATGCTGGTGTGACCGGGCTGAGCTTCTTTGATTTTCTCCACAAGGTCGGGTTGTATTTCCAAGTTTGATATGGTGCCTTCTGCTACCATTATCAAGTTGAGCTTGGCAAATTCTTGTTGGAATTCGGGCCTCAAGCTGTGCAGATTGTTTTCGTCGGAGCTGGGGTTCCGACTAAGAGCATCGGCCACTACATTTGCTTTTCCTGGATGGTAATGGATACCAACATCATAATCCTTTACCAATTCCAACCAGCGTCGTTGCCGTAAATTTAGTTCTGGCTGCGTGAAAATATATTTGAGACTTTTGTGATCCGTATATATTTCACATCGATTCCCAAGTAAGAAATGCCTCCATTCCTTGAGTGCATGAATAACTGCTGCCATTTCTAAGTCATGAGTGGGATAGTTTTCCTCATGCTTGCGAAGTTGCCTTGAAGCGTAGGCGACGACCTTGCCTTCCTGCATCAACACGCATCCGAGACCCTTTCTGGACGCGTCACAATATACTTCAAAATTCTTGTGTATGTCGGGTACAATTAATACCGGTGCTGTCGTTAACTTCCGCTTTAGCTCTTGGAAACTTTTCTCGCAGGCTTCTGTCCATTCAAACTTCTTATCTTTCTTGAGCAACTGTGTCATAGGCTTGGCTATGGTGGAGAATCCTTCAATAAATCTGCGGTAATATCCTGCCATTCCCAAGAAACTCCGTATGTCCGTTATGCTGGCTGGTGACTTCCAGCCAAGTACGGCCTTGACTTTCTCTGGGTCCACTGCGATACCGTCTTGGGTCAGCACGTGGCCTAGAAAGCCTACTTGTCTTAGCCAAAATTCGCACTTGCTGAACTTGGCATACAATTGGTGTTTTCTGAGCTCTCCTAGCACAATCCTGAGATGTTCTGCGTGCTCTTCTGGTGTCTTGGAGTATACCAGAATATCGTCGATGAATACCACGACGAACTTGTCCATAAACTTCATAAATACTTTGTTCATGAGGTGAACAAAATATGCTGGGGCGTTAGTTAATCCAAATGACATCACTATGAACTCGTACAGTCCATATCTGGAGGTGAAGGATGTTTTGGGGATATCTTCCGTTCGTACCTTCAATTGATGGTATCCTGACCTTAAGTCAATTTTTGAGAATACCTTGGCCTGAGCGAGTTGATCAAACAAATCGTTTATCCTTGGCATTGGGTATTTGTTTTTGACGGTGACCATGTTAAGTGCTCGATAGTCAATACACAATCTCAGCGTTCCATCCTTCTTTTTGGCAAATAAAATTGGTGATCCCCAAGGTGAGGAGCTGGCTCGAATGTATCCCTTGTCCAGTAATTCCTTTATTTGTTTCTTCAACTCGATCAACTCGGATGGTGCCATTCTGTATGGTTTCTTGTATATGGGGTTGGTTCCTGGTGCAAGCTCAATGCTGAATTCTATCTCTCGGTCTGGTGGCATGCCTGGTAGCTCTTCAGGGAATACATCTGGAAATTCACACACTACTGGAACCTTGTTTAGCTCAGAAACGTCCACCTTATTTAATCTCGGTTGCCGGGGTATTTTTCCTTCCTTGGCTGATACTCTTATGGTCTTCCCTTGGTGGTGTGTGAGAATTACGGTCCTGTTGAAACAGTCGATAAACCCCTTGTTGGTGGTTAGCCAATCCATCCCTAGGATGACATCCAGTCCTTTATTTTCCAACACAATAAGATTTGCGTGAAACTCCAATCCTTCGAACTCAATGACCACATTCTGACAGTAATTCTGAGTAACTTGCTGAATCCCAGGGGACTTGATGATCATGGATTTCTCCAAAGGAAGCATCAAAAAATTATTTTGCAAAGCAAATTTTTTCGAAATGAAAGAGTGAGAAGCTCCAGAATCAAACAAAACCATTGCAGGTATTGTGTTGACAGCAAACGTACCGAGTACGATATCCGGAGCATTTTGTGCCTCCTCTTTGGTTACGTGATTCAGATGACCCTTCCTGTGGTTATTGTTGGGATTGAAATTGTTTCGCTTGGGCGTGGAATTGTTGCCGCCGTTGTTCGGCTTTGGGGTTGAGTTCCTTGGCTTGGGGCACTGTTTGGCATAGTGCCCTTCTTCTCCACAAGCGTAACAAGTAACGCCGGGGCGATAGGTGAATTCCTTGTCCCTTGCATGAAAATTCTTGATTGGGCGTGAGACATTGGATGAGGATTTGTGTGTCCCACCCTTTTGAAAATCTGTCTTGCTTCGGTGATTGCGAGCATGATTAGTCTGGTCCCTTTTTCGCTTGCGGATATCTTCCAGACTGCGTCTCTCATTTTCCAGAGTAATGGCTTTGTCCACCAGTGTTTTAAAATCAGGAAAAGTGTGCACGACTAGTTGGCATTTAAGCGCGGGCGCCAGACCGTCAAGGAATTTCTCCATCTTCTTGATTTCAGTCATACGCTCTTCATTGGCGTAGCGGGACAATAGAGTAAATTGACTGTTGTAATTTGACACTGTCATGTTCCTTTGTTTGAGGTCATCGAACTCTCTCTTCTTGATTTTCATAATACTCTTAGGAATGTGTGCACCACGGAAACCTTCCTTGAAATCATCCCAGGTTATGTCATTTTCGTTGGGATGCATGTGCAGAAAATTCTCCCACCACGATGCGGCTGCTCCTGTGAGATAGTCCGGAGCATACAATACCTTTTCGGGGTCTGAACATTTTGCAATAATTAATTTCCTCTCCATATCTCGAAGCCAATCCTCGGCTTCAAGAGGCTTGTCAATATGAGAAAATGTTTGGGGACGTGTCTTCTGTAGCTCAGATAACTTGGAATGCTGCTGATACTGTCCATGGTGATTTCCCATGTTGATGACTTGGTTCATCATTTCACGATGTTGTTGCTGACTCTGTTCATAAAGGCGGCACATTTGTGAAAGTGCCGATTCACTGCACTGTTGGCTTGACTGTCCCTGAGTGAACTCGTTGCTGGGTTGTGCATCATAATTTTCCTCTGGTGGAGTTGGCATGGAGCGAGTCCAAGGACGAGACATTTTTCACTCTGGGGAAATAATTTTTTGTAAAACTCATAAGAAAAGCGGAAAGAGTCGCAAAAACAATTCCAAAAAAATGCATAAAGCTGGCAAATAAAACTAAATAACCCAGCTTACTTAAGAAAAACAAATCGACTTGCGCACGGAGAAGGACTGCTCATTACATATCTTACACGCGGGCGGTAATTATACAATACATCACTCAGGATATGCATACATAATCCTGACATGTTATTTAGGCTAGTGCACTTCTCCAGATCCTACATGATGCGCAAACAGGCTACTTCTCACAACCTATGTACATATCTTACAAAGCGGTACATTACATGGCAGCTAGGCGTACTCAGGCAGAGATGTTGACGACCTCCTTTGCCCTGCCGAGGGCGAGGCGTAGCGAGGTTGGGGACTCGACTTCCTCCTCGCTAATGGGCTCCATACGTGTAGTGTTGCGCAGAGTGGATGGAGCGGTTGCCAGGGGCGGAGCTATACGTACAGGAGTGGGTGCGAAGGGTGGTGCAGTGCGCGCTGGGGTGGGCGCAATGACTTGGTTGAATTCTTCGGTAGAAGGCAGGCGACGAGTAGGCGTATAAGATGCTGAGGACGAGACCAAAGTCAATGGCGGTGCGATGGGTAGGAGCTCCCTCCTGTTGGCAGCATAGCCATGAACTGAGTCCATGCGGGTAGCTACGAAGTCGTCCACCAGGTTGTCGAAGGCTGCCTCCAGGGCCCGGAGATACTCAATGAGCATCTCAAAAGCCTCGTCTCGTTCTCCTCTGGTGCAGGAGTACGCGTAGTGACAGGTGTAAGGCACATGGCATGGAAGATAGCGGTAGCGACGAGTCTTCATCGCGGGAAGGACGTCCCTGAGGCGAGCTATCGCCTCACGGGCTGCCATCTGCATAGCATGCCTCTCCGTAGGCATGGCTCTTCCCACGAACCGGAAGCGGCGTAACTCACCACGCCCTCCCTTGAACTGCACCGCGGCCTGGTGCATAGTCAGACTGTCGTTGACTCGGTGCTGGCAGAGTGTGAAGACTGGGTGCACGGATGGCCCCATCGTGACCTGAACGATGAAGGAAATAAGCTTGACGAACCCATCAGGCACGTTGGCGAAGGTCTGAGACTCGCAGCTGTTGTCGGCCATCTACAAAAGTAGGCAAAAATTCTGCGTGGTCAGATCATAAATTTATGCTGACTGACAGAAAATGACTACAATTGCAAAAAATATAAATTAGCTCTACCATGCTAATAACCAATTAGCGATCGCACCTAGTGGCTTCCTACAGTCAGCCTGGCTCTGGTACCAAGCTTGTCACGACCGGTTTTCCAATAAAAATATTTATTGAGAAACCAATCTCTTGAGTCCAGTATGAGAGAAATCTTCCTCACTGGTAGACAAATTCTTGATACAATAAGCGAGTAGCATAAAATATATTATAGGGTCGAACTACGGTTGCTCAACCAAATTATTACAAGCACGCCAATAATTATACATAATGGCAGACACGACACAGTGGTGTGGAGGCATACTACTGACTCGAGGATAGGGCGGTGGTGGAGAAACACAGCAGGGAGAGAAATACAAGACTCTAAGTCTGTCATCTCATCGAGCGTCGAGGTGAGGCTCGATGAATTTATTTGGTAGCGGAAGCGGATATAAAATAGTGACCAAATCCAGGGTCGCACGAGACTGACTGGGACTCCTCTAGGTGTCGGACTCGCTATCAAACTCTTCATCCATGAGATCGCCTTCGTCAGCATCTGGCCAAATCAACAAGCCAGTGAGTACTTTGAAAGTACTCGCAAGACAGTTCGGACGTAAGATATAACAAATGCATGCATGGATGCGTCATGAATAATTCACCAATGTACATTCAAAATTAGCATAATAAGGTAAGTAAAAGGGAAACGGCGGTAGTCCGCCTGAAATCCCAACAAAACATAAATAAATACCGATCGGGTGTCTGCAGCGACGCCTCGAAAGGTGAATAAATAAATATAAGGAAATGATGCCACAGTCGGGCGTCTTAGCGACACCACATAAAGGGCTTTAAAAGAAATACAACAGTCGGACGTCGGGGCGACATCACAGAAAGGGCTTTAAAAGAAATGCCACAGTCGGACGTCGGGGCGACATCACAGAAAGGGCTTTAAAAGAAATGCCACAGTTAGACGTCGGGGCGACATCACAGAAAGGGCTTTAAAAGAAATGCCACAGTCGGACGTCGGGGCGACATCATAGAAAGGGCTTTAAAAGAAATGCCACAGTCGGACGTCGGGGCGACATCACAGAAAGGGCTTTAAAAGAAATGCCACAGTCGGACGTCGGGGCGACATCACAGAAAGGGCTTTAAAAGAAATGCCACAGTCGGACGTCGGGGTGACATCACAGAAAGGGCTTTAAAAGAAATGCCACAGTCGGACGTCGGGGCGACATCACAGAAAGGGCTTTAAAAGCAATGCCACAGTCGGACGTCGGGGCGACATCACAAAAAGGGCTTTAAAAGAAATGCCACAGTCGGACATCGGGGCGACATCACAGAAAGGGCTTTAAAAGAAATGCCACAGTCGGACGTCGGGGCGACATCACAGAAAGGGCTTTAAAAGAAATGCCACAGTCGGACGTCGGGGCGACATCACAGAAAGGGCTTTAAAAGAAATGCCACAGTCGGACGTCGGGGCGACAGCACAGAAAGGGCTTTAAAAGAAATGCCACAGTCGGACGTCGGGGCGACATCACAGAAAGGGCTTTAAAAGAAATGCCACAGTCGGACGTCGGGGCAACATCACAGAAAGGGCTTTAAAATAAATGCCACAGTCGGACGTCGGGGCGACATCACAGAAAGGGCTTTAAAAGAAATGCCACAGTCGGGCGTCTTAGCGACACCACATAAAGGGCTTGAAAAGAAAGTAGAATACAACAATGCCACAGTCGGACGTCTGAGCGACATCGCAGAAAGGGCTTTTATTCACAAGTAAATAATACTCATAATAAATGTTCAATTCATGAGAATAAATGGGTTAGTCCATCCACAGGAATAATCATTTAACCGGACTTAGCACTCATGCGATTCACCGGAGTCTCTGTCATCAAAACTGACATTTGATTAGGATAAGATAATATCGATCTAGGACAGGGAATAGATGATTTGGAGGAATATATGACTCTGCAGAGTTTGTACAAAATTATTCCCACAGCCAATGGATTTCCGTAGTCACGAAGGACTAGTTCCGTTTACGGTATTTCAGAAGAAAACACAGCTAACCAGTACACACCCATCCTACCTCTCGATGCTAGGAATCACCCTAGACATCGTCCAAGAAAAACTTTTGAGACGGGGAGATCACAATCTCGAATAGCATGGGATCAAATTTATATATGCGCGCTCTAAGGGGTGCCCCCCTCTCGGTCCCAACCGGAAACACCCATGCCCCCTGACCGGATGACTGGCTTTAATCCAGGGCCATGGAACCATCATCACAGCCTCTCCTTTTTGGTGTGTACCAGGAAAGCGGTTTGCAACTTACTAAACCATATTCCTTGAGGAAAACATGAGGTAGTACAGGGAAGGAAATGAGAGGAACTGGACCGATACGGTTTGACACTGAAGTCACATAGTCTGGCATAAGACTGGCATGCTACGACACTGCCATCTTACCCATCCTCATGCCAACACATGGCCATTCATACTCACATCGATCCACTTATGGATCATCGAACTCACTTACCTCATTATTGCATAAAATAACGTTCATCGATATGCTCCTCAACATGTCATGAAACTAACTAAATGCAAAACATGCCAAGACACTCATCATATCAAAAGTTCAAACATGCTTGCCTGGTTCAGAGTAGTCGGAGACTAGCTCGGTGAAGTTTGCGGCTCCATCACCTCCTTCGGTATCTACGGTATAAAGAAAATATATGTGCTATCGTAAATACCAAGGAGTGCACAAAAAGTATTCCAAATATTTTTCAAATAAATCTGAATAAAAATAGACAAAATTTTAAAGAGAACAGAAAAAGAATCAATCAAAAATACTTTTCTGTTTAAAAGTTATAAGGGTTTTTGTCCAGGGACTCATCTGTAATGAAACAGAAAGTTCCCAGGGGCTAGCTTATAAAAACAGAAAATGTTCCAGTGTTGAATACGCCAGCCCAGAGGGGAAAGCGCATTTTTCCCGAAGGCGCTTCCAGAAAATGATTCAATAGAGAGGGCAGAGAGGTTGACGGTGGGGTCCCACTCGTCAGGTTTAAACTTTCAAATGGGGGGGGGGACGAAGCTCGTCGGCGCCCGAGAGCCGCGGTGGTCGCCGGCGGCTATCCACGGCGAGGCAGGGGGATCGGAGGGTACCTCCGTGTTCAGGGCACCCTTCCGCGTCGGTTGGTGGTGGTGGTGGTCGCCGGTGAGTACCACGTCGACGGCGAGCTTTGCTCCGGCGGACGGCGGCTCAGGTGGTCGAGGGATTCGTCGGAGAGGGCTGCAGAGATCAAATTGAGGAGGGGGTTAGGCTCCTGGTAGCTAGAGGGACTAATTGACGGGGTTAGAGCGCCGGAGATGGCCTCACCGGAGCGAATCGTGGTGGAGGCCGAGGCGGATCGGGACGGCCAGAGTTGGGGGAGGAGACCTCCTCGAGGTCCTCCTAGTGGCCTGGCGGGGCGTTGGTGAGGAGTGGTGATGATGCGTGCACGAGGGTGAGCTCGGGGGCCCTGTATATAGGCGGTCCGAGGCGGTGGCCGTGAACGGGGGTCT
This sequence comes from Triticum aestivum, assembly GCF_018294505.1. Taxonomy (NCBI): domain Eukaryota; kingdom Viridiplantae; phylum Streptophyta; class Magnoliopsida; order Poales; family Poaceae; genus Triticum; species Triticum aestivum. Next base: position 124,095,333 of record NC_057800.1, on the reverse strand, counting down.
CCGGTGACGATTACGGCGGCGCAGGGCTTGGTCGGGGTAATTAGGACGTTGGGCGTCATCGTGGAGGTCCACGGTTCCGTTTTGGTGCTAATCGAGCTGGAGTTTGGTGCTTTGGGGGTGAGTTCGACAGAACGGGGCGGCGTGGGCCCCTCGGCGGCAGGGAGCGCGTCCCGTGCTTGCCGGCCACGGTGGCGGTGCCACGGGCGTGCGCTGGCACGCATGAGGCCACGCGGAGAGCAGAGGGGCGATGGGCGGCGCGGAACGGCGTTGCGCCGCCGTTCTTGTCCCCTGTCGGCTGTAACGGGGTCTCGACCGCCGCAAGACACGCCGGCGCGGGCGGCCAGGGGCGCCACCGACGCCGGGAAGACACCAAGCGCGCGTGCGGGATGCTCCAGACAGGAGGAAAAGGCGGCGAGGAACGTGCCAAGGGCACTGTGGGCATGTGACTGAACCTCTGTCGAAGATCGACACTGAACTCTGAATCTTTCTGAATTTTGAACAGCAACAGTGCATGCAAGGTGTTCGACAGAATGAATTTGGCCTCTGGTGATTTTTCCTTGAGCTGATTTTTGGTGGAGTGGCTTCTCATTGCTCCAGTAGGCTGCATGATTTTTGGTGGAATTTTTGGAGGAGTGTAGATATGAATTTCATCAAATTTGGCAAATCTGGTCCAAACTTGCAGAGACTGAATTTTGAAAAATTTGAAAAGAGGAGGAGTGGATCAAGATGGTTCTGGGTTGTGGGTACAAAGGACTATCCAGGAGAGTTGGTTTGGGATAAAAACTCAAAGGCAAAGTGGTACTTGCTTTGAAAATCACTAAGGCTCAAAATAATTTACAGAATTGATTTGAGAGGAAAAATAATTAGAATAAAATCCAAAACTTTCTTGGATTAGTTGGGACAGAGAACTTAGGTTGATTACAAGGAGGAGGGGAGGTTTTGGAGGGGTTTTACCACATGGGCAAAATACAAAGTCATGGGGGTTTCCAAGATATGAAAATCCCAAATTTTCATAGAGTTTCTTTTTAGAAGAAAAGATTAAACTCCCAAAATAATTTGAGAGGGAACCAACAGAGAAGAAGTTTCAAAAGATCAGACACCAAAGTTTGAAGAAAAAAATAAAATCCTTGCCAAAGCAAAGGAAGTTTTTGAGAGGAAGGATTTCTGGAAAAGAAATTTTAAATGCCCTCTTTTAAAATCCAACAAAGTTTTTGATGAAAACCAAATTAAAATTTTGGAGTGTCACACTCAAGACCTTCGATGTGAAGCCGAAGATGGTGGGGGGCAGTACGCAGCGTGCGGAGGTGCTCTAATAAGCAAAATTGCTAACGCTCCATGGCCAAAGGGTTCCTTTCCAGAGGTGTCCGGATTGTGGCAACATGAGTGGTTTTACGTCACAGCTCCCCGAAGTGCCAAGTGGGTAGCTGCCCCCACCTTTCGCTCGGGCCCTCCACCACAACTGATGTCATGGATCAGCAGGGGGCTGAGCTGGGGTCCAGCCAAGGACGTGCCAATACTGCAGAGCCATATCCGAGATCTCTTCGAGGGAGATTTCAGTCTGGTTATGGTAATGCAAGTTATGCTGGTTCATCGAGTCCAGCCTTGCAAACGCCGGCCCCTCTGCATGTGGGAATTCAACCCGGAAGGACCATGCACTATTCAGAATTTCCTCGGCATGACGCACAAGGAGATGTACAAATCATTCTTCAGACCCCAAATAGAGTGTCCGGACACTACCGAGGACGTGGGCCTGAGCTGCAACCACCCCGCTGCCCAAGTAAGTAATCCCATGGCTGAACACACTGTCCTTTTATTTATCATGACATCATTCTGAAGAATCGCTCTTTGACTAGGACTGGATAACAAAGGCGAAGATGATCCGGTGTTCGGCCCCCCTTCCTGAAGGCTTGGACAATCCGGTGCTGGAAAAGATGCTCGAGCCAGCACCTTGTCTGGTGCCCTCAAAGAAAGATGAAGGGGGGGGAATAAATAGGGCGAAAGCGGGCCTCCATCTCTACCTATTCCAATCGAGGGAATGAGCGCCTCCGCGAGGGAGGATAACCAAGGGGAAGAACCTGACATTCTCTCTCCCCGGGGAAGGAAGAGGACTACCTCTGAAGATCCGGAAACCAAGGTTTCCAAACGGGAGAAGAAATCTCCGCCAGAGGGTCCTGCCTCGGAGGGTATTCTTGCTGCACAATATCTGCGCCGGGATCAGCCCTCTACCGAGCTGTAAGTAAAAAAGTACTTAATAGTGAAGATATCCTACCTTACTTCTGAGGAAAATAACTGAAGCATTTATCTTGCAGTTCGGATCTTAGCCCTTCTCAGCAGAGCTCGTCTTCAGGGGATCTTCTTTCGGAGATGATGGAGAGCGAAACGCCTCCCCCTGCTACACCGCCTCACGAGGCGGGCGACCTCGAGGTGTCGTCGCAGAGGGTTTCTCCTAATCCGGCAAGGCCAGAAGGTAATCCTACGGCCACCCAAAGTCCCCAATATCCGACTCTTGAAGAGAGAAATCAAAAGAGTCCTGCACCGTCTGGTATGCGGTCAGACGTACCGAGGGGTCTGCTAGAGCGAGCGACTATCTTAGAAGAGCACCATACTTTGATGGGTACGGTGATTGAAAGGATTTCGTCCGCCGAAAGTGGGTTGCATGAAGCCTTTATGAGTCTACTGATGGGTTTTGAGGTACGTGGAATGATGTACATTTTTGACAGTACCGCACATTTTTAGGTGTGCCCTGTGTAGATAGTAGCCCCTGAGACTCTGGTTGTCGTCAAAAACGGCGGCAAACAGGGGATCATAGTCCCAGGTAATAACCAGACCGCCTATATGTGCAGGTGGTTGAAGCTCCGGTGGCTAGCCGGACTGACGGGTTTGCCGAACTAAAGCAGCAACTGGATGCGGCAGATGCCGAGATCGTGCTTGTTAACAAGCGGCTTGACGAGGCACAGGGTAGGTGATTTTTCTGGTGAATGTCACATAGTAAGAGCAGCATGATGTCAGTATCTTTAATATGTTGTGACTGCAGATGGAGCTGCCACCGTGGAGACCCTTCGGGCGGAGCTTGCCCGAGCCAAGGAGCAAGCAAGGAGTAGTAATGCGGCCGCTTTAAAGGCGGCCGAGGAGTTAAGGGCCGAACAGGCCGCACATTGCGGGAGCAAAGAAAAAATTGCCAAGATGGCCGTGGAGCTAAAAGATGCTGCTGACCGGTACCGGCTTCTTGAAGAAGAAAATCGGGTGAAGGCGACGGACCTGGAGAAGGCCCGGGTGGCTGCCAAGGAAGCCCGCTCCAAAATTAGAGCGACGAAGGAGGAGCTGAATCAGGCTGCGGATATCGTTTCTGGGAAGCCCTTCTTGTTGCAGACTAAGTTCAGAGATCCAAAATATGCTCCTCTGGACCAGCTATGGAGTTCTACGGATGAGTACATGGATTTGGCTGCAAGTGCTGCGGATGCGACCGAGTACTTCAAGGATCAGAAAGGTCCTGAAGTGGAGAAGCTGTTCTGGTCACAGTTTCACGCTCCAGTCCATCCGCTGTTGCTGAATGAGCGATTGACCGGTTGGGCTGAGCTCCATAGATTATCCGGACTGGCCATGAGCTCCGTTGTGGATCATTTGTGGCCAGGAGGGCCAAGGCCAAATAGCTAATTTAGCTTAGTGCAACAATTCCTTGGCACCGTGCCACGCATCGATGCTGTAAAGAGGTCGGCGTGCATAGAAGGCTCGCGGATGGCCCTTGCCTGTGTCAAAACATACTGGGCGGAGATGGATGCCACCATTGTTGCGGCACAGGGTTCAGCCATAGGCCGAGTGGCTGCCGAGCACTACTTTGAAGAAGTTCTTGAAGGCGCTCGTTCGATAGAGGCTCAGTGCTTGAAGAATATTATGTTTGAGTGACATGTATTCCCATTGTAAAAACAATGTTTTATTGAGTTTATCAAGGCTGTATTTATACTTTTGCCCGAAAGTACTATGATGCCTCTTGTGCGGCTGTTTATGTATATATGTATATAACCTGAAAGATGGCAGTCGTCGGCTTCAGCCCCCACGCATATAATGCGAGGGTGTTTGCAGAAGACGCATGTTCACACTTGATCCAACGTCTTGGTCCATTAAGGAGGTGATAACACAGCGAACTAGGCAATCGGACTATAATGCTTTAACACTTTCACTTAGCCAGAGGAGTTTGACAGTGGGGCTACTATATAGCCCCTGGTGGCTCCGCACTCATCCAAATTCGGGGTGCGTACATGGCTGGCCGGGAAACGTCCCTTCGTTAAGGCGGAGGAATCCCGAAGATTCCGCTAGGTCATCGAGTGGTTGACCAGTCTCACGCTATATCATGACAGTCAGTTTTTGGCTTTCTCTACTGAGGTGCTCGTCCGGATGAACCAGGGCACAATTGCAGTAGTTCTCCTGGTGCCGCCTTAGCCGATATAGCGGAATGTAAGGCAGCAAAACACAGGAGCCGGGCAAACCCAACATTTAACCAAAGACATGATTCGGAGCTGATGCATATAAGGCCAAACTCGCGACGCTGAACACTCCCTAAGGTATTCGGTCTTTATGGTGGAAACCGGGCTTAAGCAGTGCCCTTTGTAATAAGCCCTTGGTGTCCAGGTATGTACACTATTCTGACATGGCCACATGCCAATACGTCAGCATCCTTCTTAATTGTACTGAGAATCCGGGGGATGTGTATCAACAAGAGACAGTAAAAAATGTTTACGCAGGGTCTTAATCTAAAAAGAATCCTTGGAACGGGTCCCTGCTGCACGTCTGCGCCTTAATGACCCACAAGTATAGGGGATCTATCGTAGTCCTTTCGATAAGTAAGAGTGTCGAACCCAACGAGGAGCAGAAGGAAATGATAAGCGGTTTTCAGCAAGGTATTCTCTGCAAGTACTGAAATAAGTGGTAACCGATAGTTTTGCGATAAGATAAGTTGTAACGATCAACAAGTAACAAAAGTAAATAAAGTGCAGCAAGGTGGCCCAATCCTTTTTGTAGCAAAGGACAAGCCGGAACAAACTCTTATAATAGGAAAAGCGCTCCTGAGGACACATGGGAATATCGTCAAACTAGTTTTCATCACGTTCATATGATTCACGTTCGATACTTTGATAATTTGATATGTGGGTGGACCGGTGCTTGGGTGCTGTTCTTACTTGAACAAGCATCCCACTTATGATTAACCTCTATTGCAAGCATCCGCAACTACAACAAAAGTATTAAGGTAAACCTAACCATAGCATGAAACATATGGATCCAAATCAGCCCCTTACGAAGCAACGCATAAACTAGGGTTTAAGCTTCTGTCACTCTAGCAACCCATCATCTACTTATTACTTCCCAACCCATCATAAACGGTTGGCTGCTCAGAGTTAAAGTACGGCTGTTGTCGTTTGAGAGCAACCCACCTCGAAGCCTTTGAGAGAGAATTCCTTGCGAGGATAAAGTCCTAACCACCCAGAGCCAAAGAGTGTTAGGCATCACTTAAGTCTTCTTGTCTGTGTGATCTGAAGACTTATTACACTTGAGGACTGTGAATCCTCCAGCCGGTTAGGCGTCGCGTTCTGAGCATCCAAGAGTCATTGTGGATCACCGGTGAACGAAGTATGTGAAGGTTTGGGAGTCTACCTTGAAGACTTACCAGAGTGATTGGGCGAGGTCTGCGTGACCTTAGCTCAAGGGGAATACGGTGAGGACTAAGGGTTCTGAGCTGCGTGTTTAGGACTGGGTGTCCGGGACTGTGTGTCCTCAGATTTAAATACCTAGCCGCCCTAACCAGACATACAGTTGTCACAGCAACTGGAACTGGTCCAACATATCATTGTCTTCAATGAGTCACTAGTTTCATCCTTCCCTTCCCTTTACTTACTGTTGGTCCTTGTGAAGTCATTGCGTGATTGCATTATCTTTTGTCTTCACTGAGTGACTGCTTGTTCCGATTGGCTTCACAATATCTTCCTACCTGATCCCTACTGCCTAGCTGCTCTTAGTGATCATGCTTTCACTTTGTTGATTACCTGACTAAGGTTTGCCTAGTGTAGTCTACCTTCCGCTGCGTGGTAATAGGTTTACTTCTATCGTTTGTCTTCAAAACTTCCCTGTTTAGAAGACTTTCATAAAAATCGCCTATTCACCCCCCCTCTAGTCGATCACTAGCACTTTCAATTGGTATCAGAGCAAGGTACTCCCTTGTTCTATGTGATTCGGTTTAACCACCTGGAGTTTTAGCTATGTCGACTGCAGGGATAATTAAAGTCTTTGCTGCGTGCCCCATCTTCGATGGAACTGAATATCCTACTGGAAGAATAAGATGCGCATGCATCTTGAAGCCATTGATGTCGACCTGTGGTATGTCGTCAAGAACGGTGTTCCTAAGGCTAGAGAAGGTGTCGCTGCTGCTGATGTCAAGAAGTTCGTTCAACTGGACTCTACTGCCAAGAATATTATCTGTGGTCATCTGACCAAAGGACAGTATGGCCGTGTGAGTGCGTTGGAGACTTCCAAGCTAGTCTGGGACTGGCTCTCCAAGGTCAACGAAGGCGTCTCCACCCAGAGAGATCAGAGAATCAGTGTCCTTCACAACCTCTTCAACCGCTTCAAGAGAAATGACAATGAGAATGTCCAGCTCACATTTGATCGACTCACTGACATCACAAATGAGCTTCAAGCCCTCGGCGCCACTGAGATCACCAAGCATGAAGTCGTCAAGACACTCCTGAGATCACTTGATAGTTCATTTGATACCCTAGCCCTGATTTCAAGACACTCGATCCGTCTGACATACTTGAGAGGCTCAACACACACGAGTTTCAGCTTTCTGAGAAAAGAGACATCTACGGTCCCAGCTATGGGCGAACTCGTGCCTTGAAGGCAAAAGCTGTCTCCTCATCCGAAGAAGAATCTGACAACAGTTCTGATGATCCCGAAGACATTGGAAAGGATCTTGCTATGCTTGTGAAGAAGTTCCAAAAATTCACCAAGAAGAAAGGGTTCAGAAAGTCTTCACTATCAAGCTCAAGGAATGATGAAGCTTCTTCTCATGACTACAAGAAGAGAACATGTCACAAGTGCAAGAAGCCTGGCCACTACATCTCTGAGTGTCCATAGTGGGACAATGAGAACAACAAGAAGAAGAAGAGCAAGGAGTATGACTCTGACAACAAGAAGAAGAAGAATAAATACTCAAAGTCTTCTTCCAAGTCTTCCTCAAAGTCTTCATCACACAAGAAGAGCTCATCTAGCAAGGCACGTGCGTTTGTTGCCAAGGAAATGGATTCTGAGGAGGAGTCTGCTTCTGAGGAGGCGAAGGTGGAGTCTGAGGAGGAGTCCGATTCTGGCGTTGTGAGTCTGGCTACATCATACGTTGCCAAGTCCATCTTCAACACTGAAGACGACTTCATCACCAACACCGATGCAAATGACAAGGACTACTCCGCTCCTTCCTACTGCTTCATGGCACGTGGTGCCAAGGTAAACACACGCACTACTCACTATCAAACATCCAGTGACGATGAATCTAATTGTGATTCCAAACCTAGCTACAAAACACTTGCTAAAATTGCAACTGAACAACAGAAAGCTATGGAACACATTCAAAAACTGTTAGACAAAAGCGATGATCTGTTAGACGCTGAAATGACTCGATCTCAGTCCTTAATTGAAGACATAAAAAATCTTCACGTTAAGTATGAGGAACTTGAAAGTCGTCATGAAACGCTCTCAACAACTCATGAAAGGCTGTCCTACGATTATCTTCAAAGGAAGCAAGACCTTGAGAAATTGAGAACGACTCATGATGATCTTCAAAAGGAAAATGAGTCACTTCGCGCCAAACAGATCAGTTCAGCTCAGGAAGGATTTGAACCACCATGTCTTAAATGCATTGAGCGTGATAATGCTACTTCTGTTGCTGAATGTTCTACTGCTACTACTGTTGCAATATCTTCACCTGTTGATGTGGTAACTAACCCCTCTGCTGAGGATACCACTGCCATTGCTGATGAGAATGCTAGGTTGAAGACACTGCTTGAAACAGGGATGTACAAAAGTCTCAAAGGGCATCAGACACTATGTGATGTCCTTAAAAGGCATATCCTGAACCGAAACCCTAGGAAAGAGGGTGTTGGGTTCGAAAGGAAAATGAATGCCGATGGCTCGTACTGGAAACCTGAGCAGTACCCCAAAACCACATGGGTTGCTGCAAAGGAACCTTCAGTGGATGCATCCACCCTATCTGGCTTCACTTGTGCTAATCCCATTGTTATTGATGAATCCTTTGATGCAAACTACAAACTGTTTAAGAATCAGAATGGTGAAGTGTTTGCCAGGTATATTGGTACTAACTGCAGGAATGGGCCGCCTATGAAGAAGATCTGGGTGCCAAAAAGGTGTTTGGAGAATCTTCCTGTGAATGTCATCATGACACCACAGGTGAAGAAGACAAACCCCAGGCCACAGGCTTCATATGGTCCAAAGGCTTCATACAGACAGAGGACTCACCGAAGTCGCACTAACGCAAATGTTTTGCAGGGAAGCCATACTCACGCCTATGAATATGAGTGCGGTTCATCAAACCGCCATGTTCATAAGACCAAGAACTATTCTGCTTATTCTTATGAGTACTATTGTCCACCTGCAAGACTTTTTGCTAGGGCTCCAAAGCCAAAATTCTCAGATGTTGCACTAAGACTCATTGCTTCAAAGCCACCCTTGAAGATGTGGGTGGCTAAGAAAGCTTAACTCTCTTTTGCAGGGAAAGGTCTCCAACAGAAAACCAAAATTGTCTGACGCTATTGCTGGGGACCTTAAACATCTTGTAGGGCGCAAGATCAAATGCCCAAATGGTCTTATTATGTACTTTGTTCCTGAATCGCTTGCTACTCGCCCTATCAGTCCAAATCTCGATCTAAGATTTCATAACCCACTGGTTCGTCAAATGTTTTTGCTTCACAATTCTCTTCGTGAAGCCTATCCCCCTAGCTGCACTGTAGGGTACGACACCAACAGCTTCAGAATGGATTATTGATAGTGGGTGTACCAATCACATGACTGGCAAGAGAAGCCTTCTTATGGACTCAACCTTACATCCATTTGACAAAAGTCACATCACATTTGCTGACACTGGTAAAAGTAAGGTATTGGGTCTAGGTAGAGTTGCAATCTCAAAGGATCAACACATGGATAAAGTCATGCTTGTTGAATCCCTTGGCTTCAACTTAATGTCTGTCTCCATGCTTTGCGATTTAAACATGATTGTGATGTTTGGAAAATATCGTTGCCTTGTTCTAATGGAATCTGACAAGTCTCTAGTGTTTGAAGGGTATTAGAAAGATGATTTGTACATGGTAGATTTCTCAGCAGGACCACAGCTTGCCGTATGTCTTCTAGCAAAAGCTTCAGAATGCTGGCTCTGGCATCGGAGGCTAGGGCATGCTGGCATGAGGAACCTGCACATCCTTGCAAAGAAGAAGCATGTCATAGGCATCGAGGGCGTCAAGTTCAAGAAAGATCACTTATGCGGTGCCTGTGAAGCAGGAAAGATGACGAGGGCCAAACATCCCTCGAAGACTATCATGACAACGACTTGACCCTTTGAACTGCTCCACATGGATCTTTTTGGTCCCACTCATTACTCAACTCTTACTACTACTGCTTGTCTCTATGGCTTTGTCATTGTTGATGATTATTCTAGATATACTTGGGTGCATATAATCCTCTACAAGACTGAAGTGCAGGATGTCTTCAGACGCTTCGCCAATCGAGCAATGAACAACTATGGCGCCAAGATAAAGCACATCAGAAGTGACAATGGCACTGAATTCAAGAACACTGGCCTTGATACATATCTTGATACTTTGGGCATCACACATGAATTCTCAGCTTCGTACACGCCACAGTAGAATGGCGTCGTCGAACGCAAGAACAGAACACTTATTGAGATGGCCCGAACGATGCTTGATGAATACAAGACTCCAAGAAAATTCTGGCCTGAAGCCATTGATACTGCATGCCATACAATCAACCGTGTTTATCTTCACAAGCTTCTGAACAAGACATCTTAGGAGCTCCTTACTAGAAAGAAGCCAAATGTCAGTTACTTCAGAGTATTTGGCGCCAGGTGCTGGATCAAGGATCCACATCACACTTCAAAATTTGCACCAAAAGCACATGAGGGTTTTATGCTTGGATATGGAAAGGACTCGCACTCCTACAGAGTTTTCAATCTCTTTCATTATAAAGTGGTTGAAACAGTGGATGTGCGGTTCGATGAGACTAATGGCTCACAAAGAGAGCACTTACCAAATGTGCTAGATGAAGTTCCATCCAGTGAATCAATCAAACTTATGGGAACTAGAGAAATCATACCTTCTGAATCTCAACTTGAAGAGGAACTTATCATCTCTGCACCTGATCAACCTGAAGACAATGCTCAGCCTGAAGACAATCCCTCTAACAATGACAATGATCAGCAAGAGAAAAATCTTCGCCCTGTACATCCTCGTGTTGCCAATGAAGTGCAGATTGAGAGAATAATTGATAGCATCAATGCACCCGGTCCACTCACTCGTTCAAGGGCAACACAACTAGCAAATTTCTGTGGGCACTTCGCATTCGTCTCAATAACAGAACCCAAGAAAGTTGAAGAAGCCTTCATGGAACCTGAATGGATTCAAGCTATGCAAGAAGAGCTTCAACAGTTTGAGCTGAATAATGTATGGGAACTGGTTAAGCGTCCTAATCCTCGGAAGCACAATATAATAGGCACCAAATGGATATATCGCAACAAGCAAGATGGGCATGGTCAAGTTGTCAGAAACAAAGCTCGTCTCATTGCTCAAGGATATACTCAAGTTGAAGGGATTGACTTCGATGAAACATTTGCTCCTATGGCTCGACTTGAAGCCATACGCATACTGCTGGCCTATGCAAATCGTCATAACATACTTCTATATCAAATGGATGTGAAGAGCGCTTTTCTCAATGGCAAGATTGAAGAAGAAGTGTATGTTGCACAACCACCTGGCTTTGAAGATCCAAAACATCCTGACATGGTATACAAGCTCAACAAGGCACTATATGGCCTCAAACAAGCCCCTCGGGCTTGGTATGACACACTCAAATACTTCCTGAAGAGCAAAGGCTTCACACCTGGTTCCCTCGACCCCACTCTCTTCACGAAGACATATGATGGTGAACTGTTTGTGTGCCAAATATATGTGGATGACATTATCTTCGGCTGCACCAATCAGAAATACAGTGAAGAGTTTGGATATATGATGCAAGAGCAATATCAGATGTCCATGATGGGAGAGCTGAAGTTATTCCTTGGTCTTTAAATACGACAGCAACGCAATGGCATCTTTATATCTCAAGAGAAGTATCTCAGAGATTGCCTGAAGAAGTTTGGTATGCAAGACTGCAAAGGCTTCACGACGCCAATGCCAGCCAAACATCATCTGTGTCCTGACGACAATGGTAAAGAGTTCGATCAAAAGGTATACCGCTCCATGATTGGTTCTTTACTTTATCTATGTGCATCTAGGCCAGATATTATGCTTAGTGTTTGCATGTGTGCTCGATTCCAAGCGGCACCAAAGGAATCGCATCACTTAGCTGTGAAGCGAATTCTTCGATATTTGGCTTACACCCCAACTCTAGGATTATGGTATCCAAAGGGCTCAGAGTTTGATCTGGTTGGATTCTCGGATGCTGATTATGCTAGTGACAAGGTGGATCGCAAGTCTACATCAGGCACATGTCATTTTCTGGGACGATCACTTGTATGTTGGTCTTCAAAGAAGCAGAACTGTGTATCTCTCTCCACTGCTGAATCTGAATACATTGCTGCTGGATCTTGCTGCGCTCAGCTTCTGTGGATGAAGCGAACACTCAAAGACTATGGCATTCATCTGAAGCAAGTACCACTCTACTACAACAACGAAAGCGCAATCAAAATTGCCAACAACCCAGTTCAGCACTCGAAGACAAAGCACATTGAGATCCGTCATCACTTTCTCAGAGATCATGTTGTGAAGGAAGATATTGATATCATACACGTCAACACTGAAGAGCAATTGGCAGATATCTTCACCAAGCCCTTGGATGAGAAGAGATTTTGCAAGTTACGGTGTGAGATAAATATCTTGGAATCCTCAAATGTCCTATGATCAGGCACACATCCTAACACTTATGCGTATTGATGACTTAGATGTGCAACACACGAAGTAAAGTATATCTTCAATCAATGAAGACATACATTCTAAGTGTGAATACATTAATGAGGAATTTGACTTCGGAGCGCCACGATAATTGTGCGTCGTGTCCGGGTCTAATACTTCCTATACGGTGGGTAACGCCACCACCAAATGTTCTGTTTGAAGTATTTCACTCATGGCGTTACATTTGCTATGTCTTCACATTTGGTTTGACTTCAATCTCAACATATCTTCATGATTATCTTCAGTATGTTGATCATATATATATATATATATATATATATATATATATATATATATATATATATATACACTAGTGTTATGTCCTCTACAACATTCGCTTATAGCTATGTCTTCTTGTTGAATCTTTTGAACTAAGTGAATGTGATCGAACCCTAACCTCTCTATACTTTCTATCTCAAACTCTATCTCTCCAAATCATATGCATTCTATTGAAACTGTCGAATGTCTTCTCTGCATCCTTGTCAGCGGAAGATACAGAGACAAACATTAAGTCCGTTTTCAATGCTAATTCCTTCACCTGAAACCCGGAGAAGTGGGAACGACCACCCGACAATCCAGGCGTGCGTGGGAACGTGGAACAACCTCTGATATGCTGCATGATGGCCACGTGTTCCTCAGATGTGAATCGCCAGGGACACCTATGTAATAACACTGAGCCATCCCTGTCCCTATAAATACACGCCTCACCTCAGTCATTATCCTTTCTTCCACTCTCGCACGAACCCTAGCGCCACCGCTAGCCCTCGACGACGCCGGCGACGAAGCGCTTAGCTGCCGCAACCTCTCCGACGCCGTCTTCACGCCGACCGCGGACATCACCTTCTCCGCCGTCGCCGTAGGTGTCCTCCGTCGCCAAGTTAGGGCACGGACGATCGAACTGCTCGGCCTCCTCTTCCACTCCGTCTAGCAGTTTCTTGTGTGGTAAATAAAACTCCCTTTTTACGGCCTCTTTGATCCTATAGATTCGTCATTTTCTACCACAAGCAGTTTCTGTTCACACAAGTTGTATCCACTTCATACTGCATCTCATATTATGCCTAGTATGTTCACCTATGCTTCACAAAGTAGTTAGATTCCTCACTTGTACTGATCTGTGGATTCATACAAATCTGGAACCAACTCCTTATCTATGAGTGAATGTCTTCGCACGATGAGGTCAATGTCTTCTAAACTAATTTATCTTCAAAATCTTCTGAGAATGCATATGACCTCTTCCCCTTCCCTCGCACCTTAATGCTATCACAGGTACATGTCCGTGGGAGAATCCCTTGGTTCTCATAGTCTGCATTCATTTGCAGAATTCTTACAACATCACATAAATTCTCCCGAAGCCAGTTCCTGTTTGTCCAGCAAGCGAAAGCCCTTGAATCCTTTGAACGTATTGAAGCCATTCAGTTTAAAGTTCATGGCTGCAGAGAAATCAGCAAGGAAGGGTGGCAGAAAGCGTTGAGGTGAGACATCAAGAGATCTGCCCGATGACCTCTCAGAACTGTACAAGACAGATCCAGAAGAGGATTACAATCAGCGCAAGACACGAATCCAATAGATTCGATGATATTGGGCAGAATAGTGGTTCAAGTACAGATTTGTGACAAAGGAATATGCTGAAAAGAATGCCATCAAGCGACCATGGGGAGACATCCTATACAAAAATCTTCAACCCAGGTCCAGAGATGAAGCCATTGAACAAGGCTTCTATCCCTGCATGGTCCGTGGACCACAGCCTGCGGATGCTGACCCATCGTCACTGCTATGGTGTCATGACGACAATTTGTTCAAGCGCAACTTCTAGTTTACCCAGAATTCGGCGAAGCAGAACAAGAAGTCTTTGGGATTAGACTTCAACCCTGGTCCCTCTGCTCCCCGTGCCGATGGGACCCGCGAAGCTGAACCCAATCTTGTTGGGCCCTTCTACAACCTGGAAGGTCTCATCACTCATATCGTGGTTCAAGGGACAGCCGTGGATGAGCCTGCAGATGACGCTGAATCAGATGAAGCGCTTGCAGCGCCGAAGCCAAAGAAACTGAAGCAGCCTAAAGCTTCAAAGCCTGCCTCAGCACCAAAAATCTCACGGGCGAAGCCACTGGCTACTGCACCTCCTGAAGACAGTGTGCAGTCTGAAGATCTATCACGCATCTCCAAGCCCCAGAAAGTTAAGATGCCTCTGCCACACACCAGCCAAGAACTGACTGCTGCTGCTATTCTGTGCAACGATGTCATTGATTTGTCCAGTGATGAAGATCTTGCAGATGACGCTCTTGAGCAACTAATCAAGAGCAAAGAAAAAGCAGAAATCTTCAACAATTTGCCTTTCTTTGACGTGGCAATCATCCACGACTTCATAGATGAGTGGTTTGACACGCCCAACCTCAGCTTTGAAGATCTGCAACTTCCCATTGGCCTCAGTGTTGCCTTCCATGGCGTCATTGCTTCAGAGTTAGCTATAGCCCAGCGCATCGTTGAACTGAAGCAAAAGATTGACTTTGAGAAAGCTCAGTTCAAGAAGCATATGGCCAAGCTCAGCGTGAAAGAGGTCAAGAACTTCAACATCATGCTGCACGAGCTCAAAGAAGCCTTTCTCAAGAAGCATGAAGAAGCTCAAGGTTCTCGTGAGCGCATGAAGAGCCTGGCTGACAAGTGTGTGCAAGCCTACAATGAGGCTGAGAAGCACAAGGCCCTTGGGCGTCCTGGCATCGACCCCAGGATGGCTGCAAAGCAGCAGAAGAAGAAGCCCGCTATGGCCGAACCTGACGCACCAAGGCAGGAAGCACATCCCATTGTATTCCCAACCAGCATGACTGGCTCGAAGCCAAAAGCCAGGTCTACCGCTTCAGAACTAAAGAAGACGAGGACTGCTGAGGCTGAAGCCAGAAAGAGGAAACATCCTGAAGCCTCTGCTGCTGCTCCCTCCAAGAAGAAGCGGAAGACCAAGAAGGAATAGACTGCTCCCACAGAGCCCTTAATTATTGAACCTATCTCCATGGTTCGCCCTGCCGCTGAACATCAAGAACGCCAACTGACTGTCCATGAGCCTGGTTTCACAGAGGCTCATGAAGTTGAAGACATTCCAGCAGCTGATCCCACCGCTGCTGAAGACATTGGTCACCATGACCATGTTGAAGATGATGCAGTTCTTCCTCAGATCGAGCACCAACAGGTATCATCGCCTGTGCTTACGCACAGCGAACTCATCAGCATTGGTCGTCCTCTGACGCCAATTGCTCAGGATGCATCATGGGCTGATCACCCACAACAACAAGTCACACCACCCACGCAAGAAGAAGAAGATGACTTTGAGGCCCAGCCAACTCCATCTCCAAAGGCGTCGCCGGCGTTACGCAGGCTTCGCAAAGGACCAAGGCCTCCAGTCTCCGAATCTGAAGCTAAAGCTGCTGAAGACATTCCGGCTACATCAGCCGATGACACCCAAGAAGAAGAACATGTCCCCACTCCCCCAACTACTGACGAAGCTGTTCTCGAGGAGAACGTGTCTGTGCCCGACCCTCCAGCTCATCAGGTGGAGGTAGAAAATCTTGAGGCTGCCACCACCAACACCAGTGAAGCCACTGACTCTGTCATGGCTGAAGCAAATGTGGAGCCTACACCAACCCAAGAACCAGAAGTCAGCGAAGCCAATGATGCTACTGCTTCTGTTCCTGCGCCTGCTGCTGGTCCTCAGTTTGACTATCACATTGAGCATAGGCCTCAGGTACAGAAGCCAATGCCAAGGTTGCCTAGGTTTCCAGGTCCTGCATCAGCACCTGAATCCTTCAATGTCAACAGCTTCAAAGCAGACAACACCTTCTTCAATAGCTCCAAGAACCCCTACTCAAGGGAACGAATATCTTTTGATAGGTTCTGGAGCTATACGCAGCGAAGCTATTACTCCTGCATTCTGTACAATCAAGGTTGCATCTTCCCACATATGCGTCTTGACACCGAAGCAATAGCTGGTCTGCCCTGCTTAGAAGAAGCTCTGGACTGCTTCAAAGAGGTTGGATTGTTGCCTTTCGTCACCGACCAAGAGCACTGGAACAAAGAGTTGCTGCTCCAATTTTATGCCACACTTCACATACGTGGTTACAACAGAGATCCGAAGACTTGGGTCCTTGAGTGGATGACAGGAAATGTTCATCACGAAGCCAAAGCCTTTGATATCATTGAGCTCACTGGTCTGCCCACTCCTGGAGATCTCTATGAAATTGGATGTCAACTTCACAGTGAAGCTATGGAGAGCATATTTCAGAAGCCTGAACCAAACATGAGTCAAATGCTTAGTATGATGAAGCCTTTGCCACAAGACGCTGCATATCCTAAGGAGTTCCTTGTTGAAGACCTGGAGTATCTGCCAAGGACCATCTATCACATTTTAAGGAGAACTCTCTGGCCCATCAAAGGACATTCCCCATATGCAAAGCTAGAAGGTGCAATGAAGACTTTGGTCTTCTATATTCTTCACGGCAAATGCTTCAATGCACAAGACTTCTTCATCCGCCAACTTGCTGCTTCAGGATCTGATCTCTTTGGTTTGAAGTTCTACGCTTCATGGATAATGAGGCTGATCAAACTCCACTCAGCTATCTCATATCAGCCCTCTGCTCGCAATCATCGGATCTTTATGCCTGACGTGGATATGTCCGTTAAAGCCCTCTATCCAGAGCCTGCCAAGGAGCCTCTTAGTCTTCAGAATGCGAGCATCAAAGTTTCTCTCAGAACATTGAAGGAGTTGAAGCAGTCACTCGTGTTTATCCTCTAGCTGGCACTACACGCGCACCTCATCGTGCCCTCACTGAAGCCACTGAAAGCACTATTGCCCAACGGCCCAAGAAGCGATCTCGTGTTCTCAATGACCGAGAGCTTCTGGTTGCTCTTCATCAGAAACAAGATAGGCATCATGACTGGCTGAAGCGCCAAATGCACAGCCTCTTGGTGGATGTCAACCGCATTCGCAACCTTGCCACCAAGAATGCCTTTGTTGCCCATGAAACTTGTCGGCGTACATGGAAAGGGCTGACACTTATGTGCTCTAAGGATGATCTTCAAGAGGATGGCTTCTCTGAACGTTTCAAGTTTGACTCCACACCTCCCCGAAGGGCTATGCTGCGACGAACTCCATCACTTGAAGACTCTGAGTTCTCTTCCTCTGCGGCAACTGTGAATGCCAGAGGGATCGAGGACAAAGACGATGCTACTTCACCGCCCCCTCCTTCAGCACGCGTCGACACTGCCCCGAGCTCGTCTGCACCGCCTAACAACACCGACGACCTTGCTACTTCACCTACTCCTCATGGGAACGAGTAGATGCTCTATGTCTTCAAACCTTTTTGGTCCTTACTGACAAAAGGGGGAGAAGCATATGAGTGTGATAGTCTTCAAGCGGGTCCATATGGGCGGTTACTTTATGTTTTGCCTAGTGTTTACAACTCTCGTTTTGATACATTTGGTTCTTTGAGTTGTAATACTTAAACTCGATGGTCGTCTGCTACTCGTTTGCTACTTTGTGATGCGATGATAAATTCCGCATGTGCGACGATAAATTCTGCACTTAGATCATTTTGCAGACGTCCATTTTCCATTATGCATGTCATTATCTTCACATACTTTTCATGCATGATGAATTGTCATCATAAGTTGAAGAGGATCTCCACAAGTACAACCTGCCATGTGCATTTGCATTCCAAAAGCAAATTACTTATATGCACATCTTCAGGGGAGCCCTTACAACTTATGAAGACAATTCCTTATCCTTTACAATTTCACATATTATATTCCCCGTTGAAAACTTCAACCAGTTTGTCATCAATCACCAAAAAGGGGGAGATTGTAAGTGCATCTAGTGCCACCCCTAGTTGGTTTTGGAGTATTGACGACAAACCTAGTTGAGGGACTAATGTGTTTGTGAGAATTGCAGGATAACACAGGTACAAATCCCTCATTGATTCGGTTTTCCTACCAGAGATGACCCCTAAAAATGTATGAAGACATTGAAGTCAAAGGTGGTATGTGAAGATATTCACATTGAAGACTATGACAAGAGAAGACATCGCATGAAGACTATGGAGCTCGAAGACTTAGATCTTTCGTAGTTCTTTTTCTTCTTTGTTGAGTCATAGGAACCACCGTACTGTTAAGTAGGGTCCAAGAGAACCAGTTAGAATGACTGAAGTGATGCTTAACCAAAATCGTATGTCTTCGAGTGAAGACTATGCGAGCGAATCTTGTCCAGAGTTGGACAAGTCAGCTTTGCTTGTAGCCCAAGTAAAGTTGTCGTGTGTGTTTAAAATCTGACCGTTGGAACACGTGTTAGTTCCTTAGTGACCCAGGGTCATTTCGGACAAATCAGGTCGGGTTGCCTAGTGGCTATAAATAGCCCACCCTCTACAACCATAAATGGTTGGCTGCTCAGAGTTAAAGTACGACTGTTGTTGTTTGAGAGCAACCCACCTCGAAGCCTTTGAGAGAGAATTCCTTGCGAGGATAAAGTCCTAACCACCCAGAGCCAAAGAGTGTTAGGCATCACTTAAGTCTTCTTGTCTATGTGATCTGAAGACTTATTACACTTGAGGACTGTGAATCCTCCAGTCGGTTCGGCATCGCGTTCTGAGCATCCAAGAGTCATTGTGGATCGCCGGTGAACAAAGTCTGTGAAGGTTTGGGAGTCTACCTTGAAGACTTACCAGAGTGATTGGGCGAG
Source organism: Triticum aestivum (assembly GCF_018294505.1). Classification (NCBI taxonomy): domain Eukaryota; kingdom Viridiplantae; phylum Streptophyta; class Magnoliopsida; order Poales; family Poaceae; genus Triticum; species Triticum aestivum. The sequence goes on along the minus strand of NC_057800.1, from coordinate 124,076,382 downwards.
GTCTGCGTGACCTTAGCTCAAGGGGAATACGGTGAGGACTAAGGGTTCTGAGCTGCGTGCGGGACTGTGTGTCCTCAGGTTTAAATAACTAGCCGCCCTAACCAAACGTACAGTTGTCACAGCAACTGGAACTGGTCCAACAAATCATTGTCTTCAACAAGTCACTGGTTTCATCCTTCCCTTCCCTTTACTTACTGTTGGTCCTTGTGAAGTCATTGCGTGATTGCATTATCTTTTGTCTTCACTGAGTGACTGCTTGTTCCGATTGGCTTCACAATATCTTACTACCTGATCCCTATTGCCTAACTGCTCTTAGTCATCGTGCTTTCACTTTGTTGATTACCTGACTAAGGTTTGCCTAGTGTAGTCTACCTTCCGCTGCGTGGTAATAGGTTTACTTCTATCGTTTGTCTTCAAAACTTCCCTGTTTAGAAGACTTTCATAAAAATCGCCTATTCACCCCCTCTAGTCGATCACTAGCACTTACAGGCCCAAATAATGGTGAAGTGTTATGTAGTCGACGTTCACATAACACCACTAGAGGCTAGACACCATACATCTTATCAAAATATCAAACGAATACCAAATTCACATGACTACTAATAGCAAGACTTCTCCCTTGTCCTCAGGAACAAACGTAATTACTCACAAAGCATATTCATGTTCATAATCAGGGGGGTAATAATATGCATATAGGATCTGAACATATGATCTTCCACGAAATAAACCAACTAGCATCAACTACTAGGAGTAATCAACACTACTAGCAACCTACTAGCACCAATCCCGGACTTTGAGACAAGAATTGGATACAAGAGATGAACTAGGGTTTTGAGATGAGATGGTGCTGGTGAAGATGTTGATGGAGATTGCCCTCTCCCGATGAGAGGAGCATTGGTGATGATGATGGTGATGATTTCCCCCTCCCGGAGGGAAGTATCCCCGGCAGAACAGCTCTGCCAGAGCTCTAGATTGGTTCGGCCATGGTTCCGCCTCGTGGCGGCGGAGTCTCATCCCGAAAAGTTACTTCTTATTTTTTCTCATCGAAAGACTTCATATAGGAGAAGATGGACGTTGGAGAGCCACCAGGGGGGCCCATGAGGTAGGGGGCGCGCCCTAGGGGGGGCCCACCCTCATGAGCAGGGTGTGAGCCTCCTGGCCTTCATCTTTGGTGAGGATTTTTCTTTATTTATTTTAAGATGTTCTGTGGAGTTTCAGGACTTTTGGAGTTGCGCAGAATAGGTCTCTAATATTTGCTCCTTTTCCAGCCCAGAATTCCAGCTGCCGGCATTCTCCCTCCTTATGTAAACCTTGTAAAATAAGAGAGAATAGCCATAAGTATTGTGACATAAAGTGAAATAACAGTCCATAATGCAATAAATATCGATATAAAAGCATGATGCAAAATGGACGTGTCAACTCCCCCAAGCTTAGACCTCGCTTTTCCTCAAGCAAAAAGCCGATAACAATAAATATGTCTGTCGGTGTCAAAACTGGCGGATCTCGGGTAGGGGGTCCTGAACTGTGCGTCTAGGCCGGATGGTAACAGGAGGCAGGGAACACGATGTTTTACCCAGGTTCGGGCCCTCTTGATGGAGGTAAAACCCTACGTCCTGCTTGATTAATATTGATGATATGGGTAGTACAAGAGTAGATCTACCACGACATCAAGGAGGCTAAACCCTAGAAGCTAGCCTATGGTATGATTGTTGTATATGGACTTGATTGCCTACGGACTACAACCCTCCGGTTTATATAGACACCGGATAGGGTTAGGGTTACACAGAGTCGGTTACAATGGTAGGAGATCTTGAATATCCGCATCGCCAAGCTTGGCTTCCATGCCAAGGAAAGTCCCATCCGGACACGGGACGAAGTCTTCAATCTTGTATCTTCATAGTCCAGGAGTCCGGCTGAAGGTATAGTCCGGCTACCCGAACACCCCCTAATCCAGGACTCCCTCAGTAGCCCCTGAACCAGGCTTCAATGACGACGAGTCCGGCGCGCAAATTGTCTTCGGCATTGCAAGGCGGGTTCCTCCTCCAAGTCCTTCATAGAAGATTGTAAACACCAAGAGTAGTGTCCGGCTCCGCAAAATAAGCTTCCACATATTGCCATAGAGAGAATAATATTAACACAAATCAAATTTGCTGACGTATTCCGCAGTGCGTCATCACACTACAGCCAAGTCCTTCACTCGAATCGTTTTCACCTCAGCATGTTTTGCGAGGCGGTTTCCTTGGCACGTCTTGTCAAAGCAGAGATCGTGTGCCCCCCTTTTACGGGATTCTCATCAATACGGATGTGGGTAACCCAATCGTGCCCATTAGCATGTTTTCTCGATTAAAGGCGGGTCCCAAACGGTTACGGGGAGGGCTCCTGGTATTCAACCTCTTATAAAGAGACTAGGGCCTTACTCCTTTTCTCCAATCCTAAAACAAGTTCGCCGGTCGCCTCGAGTTCCAACACCCTAGGCTCCAGATTCCGGGTGCCTCAGACCTTCGACAATGTCCGGTTCCGACCTTCAAGGCCGATGGATGCCCTCCTCCGTCACGGAGGAGGATGTGCTAAAGTTGAGAGAGGATAAGTTCTTGACCACCGAAATTCCGCACAGGTTTCCTGCTCAAAGGCAGGCTATCCCCAGTCCCCAGCCCGGTGAGAGCGTAGTGTTCGTGTCTCACTTCCTTCGGGGGTTAGGCTTCCCGATGGATCCCTTTGTGAGGGGACTGTTGTTTTATTACGGGCTGGAATTCCACGACTTAGCTCCGGAGTCCATCCTCCATATTTCCTCGTTTATCGTTGTATGCGAAGCGTTCCTCCGTGTTACCCCTCACTTCGGATTATGGCTCAAGACTTTCAAAGTGGAGCCGAAGATGATCAAGGGACGGCACGTAGAGTGCGGAGGCGCTGTTATAAGCAAAAATGCTGATGCTCCATGGCCCGAGGGCCCTTTTCAAGAGGAGCTGGGCTTGTGGCAACGAGAGTGGTTTTATATCACCGCTCCCCGGAGCGCCCAGTGGGTGGCGCTTCCTGCCTTTCGCTCGGGTCCCCCCCCCCACAGCTAGCGTCATGGGTTAACAGAGGGTTAGATTGGGGTTTGCCCAAAGACGTGCCCCTGTTACAGGGCCGAATTAAGGATCTCTTGGAAGGAGACCTCAGCTTGGTCAAGGTGATGCAGGTCATGCTGATTCGCCGAATATTGCCCGGCAAACGTCGCCCCCTTCGCCTGTGGGAGTTTAATCCAGAGGGACCGCGAGCTCTCCAGAACTTTATGGGTGCAACGCCCACGGAGATGTATAGACTGTTCTTCGGATCACAAGAGATGTGTCCGGATTTGACCGAGGACGCAGGCCTAAGCTGCAATCGCCCGGATACTCAAGTAAGCAACCTTGTGCCCGGACCTTCTATCCGTATAATTGTCATAAACTTGCCCCTAAAAGAGCCGTCCTTTTAAACAGGAGTGGATAGCGAAGGCAAAGCTGATCAGGTGTCCGGCTCCCCTTCCTAAAACCAGGCCGGATCCCGTGCTGGTCAGGATGCTGGAGATAATGCCTTTGGAGGGGGAGGACATGGAAGCTATGGCCTCCTCGAAGGAGGCTGCTCCGAAGGGAGGAACCGACAATTCCTCTCCTAAGGGGAAGAAGAGAGCCGCCTCTGACGACCCGGAAACCATGGTCTCGAAACAGGGGAGAAAATCCTCGTCAGAGGGTCCGACGCCGGGGAGTTCCTCGGCCGAACTACGCCCTCAAGGGGATCAGCCCTCTAGTGAGCCGTAAGTGGAGAAAAGATTTTCCTTTTGAGGGATGAGGTAAGTCCTTGATTTATATCTGAGAAGATTAACCAAACCTTTATCTTGTAGCTCGGACCTCAGCCTTCTCAGCAGAGCTCGTCTTCAGGGGATCTCCTTCCAGAGATGATGGAGAGCGGGACGCCTCCCCCTGCCGTGCCGCCTAGCGAGGCGGGCGACCCTGAGGTGTCATCGCGGAGGGTTTCTCCAAATCCGACAGGGGCGGAAGGTGGCTATGCGGCCCCCCGAGGTTCTCCGCGTCCGGCCTTCGAAAGAGGTCACGGGACGAGCCCGGCACCGTCTGGTGCTCGGCCGGAGGAGCTAAAGATTCTGCTGGGGCGAGCTTCTATCTCAGAGGAGCACCGTGCATTGATGGGCACGGTGATTGAAATGATTTCATTTGTAGAGAGCGGATTGTATGAGACCGTCAAAAGTTTACTGACGGGTTTCAAGGTACATTAGATAATGTATACTTTTGTCAGTTGTGCATGAGTAAGATGCACCCTGTGTAGATAGTAGCCCCTGAGACTCTGCGCGTCGTCAAGAAATGACGGCACGCGGACAATCATAATCCCAGGTCTAAGATGTCGCCTTTGAATGTAGGCGGCATGGTGTCCGGTATCGAGCCGAACTGACGATTTTGCCGAACTAAAGCGGCAACTGGACGTGGCAGATGCCGACATTACGCTTGTCAATAAGCGGCTTGATGAGGCTCAAGGTATGTAATTCCTCGGGCGGCATCAGGTAAGGACAGTTTTATGCTTGTGTCTTACGATGTGTGTGCTTGACACAGATGGTGCGGCCGCCATGGAGAGTCTTAGGGCAGAACTTGCCCGAGCTAAAGAACAAGCCAGCGAAAGTGACGCGGCCACCAGGAAAGCCCTTGAAGAGCTGAGAGCCGAACAGGCTGCTCATTGCCGAAGAAAGGCAGAGATGGCCGAGATGGCCGAAAAGTTAAAAAGCGCTACAGACCGTTGCAGATTTCTTGAAAAAGAAGACCATACGAAACAGACAGACTTAGAGAAGGCCATTGCCAATGCCAAGGACGCGCGCTCTGCGATGAGAGCTGCGAAGGAGGAGCTGCGTCAGGCCGAACAGATTGCGGCTGGAAAGCCCTTTATGCTGCGAAGGAAATTTTGTGATCCGAAGTTTGCTCCGTTGGACCGGATGTGGAGTGTGGAGGATACCTATCTGGACTTGGTAGCGAGTGCTGCTGATGCGACCGAACACTTTCGAGATCAGAAAGATTGCGAAGTGGAAAAGCTTTTCTGGTCGCAGTTTCACAATCCAGAGCGTCCACTGGCAGTGGATGATCGTTTGGCTCAATGGGCCAAACTGAATAGGTTGTCTGGACTCGCCATGAAGTACGTCATGGGTCACCTGTGGCCGGGGAGATCGGAGCCGAAGAGTTATTTCAGCTTGGTGCAGCAATTCCTTGACGCGGTGCCGCGTATAAATGCAATGAAGAGGTCAGCATGCATAGAGGGTGCTAGGATGGCTCTTGCCCGTGTTAAGACATACTGGGCAGAGATGGAGACCACCGTTGTTGCGTCCCGAGATTCGGATAAAAGCCGAGTACCCTCCGAGCACTATTTTCAGGAAGTTCTTGAAGGCGCTCATGTAATAGAGACGCAGTGCCCGAAAGATGCTATGTTATGATAGCATATGTAATTATAAAGTAATATTTTGATAAACTGTAGTGGCCTTTTTTATACTTGTGCCTCCAAGTATTGGGAACATCTCCTGTGCGGCCGTTTAAGATATATATATATATATATATATATATATATATATATATATATATATATATATATATATAGAATCTGAAAGATGGCAGTCGTTGGCTTCAGCCCCCACGCACATAGTGCGGGGGTGCTCGCAGAAGACGCATTTTCACACTTAACCCAATGTCTTGGTCCTACAAAGGAGGTGATAGCGCAGCGGGCCAGGCAACTGGACTATAATGCTTAAACACTTTCACTTAGCCATAGGAGTTTGA
>NC_057800.1:123929688-124070586 GCF_018294505.1 Triticum aestivum | reverse complement strand
CTCCGAGCACTATTTTCAGGAAGTTCTTGAAGGCGCTTGTGTAATAGAGACACAGTGCCCGAAAGATGCTATTTATGATAGCATATGTAATTATAAAGTAATATTTTGATAAACTGTAGTGGCCTTTTTTTATACTTGTGCCTCCAAGTATTGGGAACACCTCCTGTGCGGCCGTTTTAATATATATATATATATATATATATATATATATATATATATATATATATATATATATATATAGAATCTGAAAGATGGCAGTCGTTGGCTTCAGCCCCCACGCACATAGTGCGGGGGTGCTCGCAGAAGACGCATTTTCACACTTAACCCAATGTCTTGGTCCTACAAAGGAGGTGATAGCGCAGCGGGCCAGGCAACTGGACTATAATGCTTAAACACTTTCACTTAGCCATAGGAGTTTGACAGTGAGACTATTTAGGTAGCTCCTTGGTGGCAACTGCGCTCGTCCGAGTTCGGGGCACGTATGTGCCTGACCGGGAATCGGCCCTTCGTTAAAGCGGAGGAATCCGATAGATTCTGATGGTTCATCGAGTGGCTAACCAGTCTCACGCTACATCATGACAGTCAGTTTTCGGCTTTCTCTACTGAGGTGCTCGCCCGGCCGAACCGGGGCACAATCGCAGTAGTTCTCCTGGTGCTACCTTAGCCGATAGAGCGGAACGTAAGGTAGCCGAACTCAGGAGCTGGGTAACCCAACATTTGACCAAAGACATGATTCGGAGCTAATGCATATAATGCCAAAACTCGCGACGCTGAACACTCCCTAAGGTGTTCGGTCTTTATGAGTGCGGGCGAAACAACACTCTTTATTAAAAAAGCCCCTAGTGTCCAGGTACGTGCAAAAATTCTGACGCGGCCACATGCCAAGACGCCAGCCTCCTCCTTGGTTATATCAGAAAGAAAAAACTAGGGGATGTGTAGCAACAAGAGACAGTAAAAAAGGTTTACGCAGGGTCTTAATCTAAAAAGAATCCTTTAGGACGGGTCCCTACTGCACGTCTGCGCCTGTGTCTCCGTTGTGCCGTATCCTAGACGGGCGCCGCACGACGTTCATCTGTAAAAGAGAGGAACTGAGTTGAAAACGGGTCGTGCTGAAAAAGTTTAAAATAAGCAAAGTATAAAGTAAGATATATAAGATTGAGCTTTATTGTCTCTTATTGTAAATGCGTGGAGCCCCTAGTGCGGGGGTATATGGCTTCTAGGCCTGCATCAATGATGATTTTGCACCGAACTCGTCTATCCACGTTCGTGGTCTTGAATGACCTATTTTGAAGTTTTTTGGCCGGTGAGGCCATTTTGCTGTGGGGCTGTCAAAGCGACCACACAGTCCTCCGCTTGGGGAGGTGCACTTTAGTGCTTCCCCTTCAAAGAGATGATGCCTCGTGGACCGGGCATCTTAAGCGTAAGAGATGCATAATGCGGTATTGCGTTAAAGCGAGCGAAAGCTTCGCGTCCCAGTAGTGCTTGATAGCGACTTGAGAACGAGACGATATAGAAGGTCAGCTTTTCGCGGCGGAGGTTATCGGCAGAGCCGAATATGACTTCGAGCCAGAGAAAACCCATACAATGGGTGTCCGGACTAGGTATTACCCCTTGAAAGGAGGTTTTGCTGCGGCGGATTCTTGCTGGGTTTATCCCCATGTGCTGGATTGTGTCCTGATATATCAGGTTTAGTCCACTGCCGCCGTCCATAAGGACATTTGAAAACTGGAGTCCGCCAATTATTGGATCGAGTATCAAGGCAGTCCAGCCTACATTCTTGATATTCCTAGAATAATCTAGTTGATCGAAGATGATCGGTTTTGACAACCAGTGGCAAGACCCTTTGGGGATGGGCCGTGTGGTGCGTACCTTTACGGGCGCTGCATGTTTTGTTATGTGAAGTGAGTTCACTGTTTTTACTTCTTGTGGGAAGTTCTTTTGTTTCCTGGTGCTCTGCTTTTGGGGTTCGTCCTCGTCTTCGCTTGGTGTGTCAAGCCCCTTGTGTTCGGCATTGAGTCTGCCGGATTGTTTGAAAACCCAACAGTCTCTGTGGGTATGGTTAGCAGGCTTCCCGGGAGTACTGTGTATCTGACATATCCTGTTCAGGATTTTATTTAGGTTGGATGGATCGTCCCTGTTATCCTGGGGGGGGCGATTTTTCCTGATTTTGTCGTGAGCCTTTGAATCTGGCATCGACTGCCGTGCTCTTCGGACTTTTGTCCTTAGTCCAGCGATGGTCCTTGTTGCATCGCGGTTTTCTGTTTCCATCCCTAGCTTCGGGTGTACTTGGGTCGCTAGGGCTGCACCTTGCCAACCAGCTGTCCTCCCCTACACAAAACCGGGTCATGAGGCTTGTTAGTGCGACCATTGTTCTTGGCTTTTCTTGGCCGAGGTGTCTAGCGAGCCATTCGTCTCGGACGTTATGCCTGAAAGCTGCTAAGGCTTCGGCGTCCGGACTTTGACTATCTGATTCTTTTTAGTGAGGAATCTATTCCAGAACTGCCGAGCTGATTCTCCGGGTTGTTGAGTTATGTGACTAAGATCGTCTGCATCCGGAGGGCGGACATAGGTCCCTTGGAAGTTTGCTCAGAAAGCATCCTCGAGCTCTTCCCAGCTTCCAATTGTGTTTTCGGGAAGGCTTTTAAACCAATGCCGGGCTGGCCCTTTAAGCTTAAGGGGTAAATATTTTATGGCGTGGAGATCATCTCCTCTAGCCATGTGTATGTGGAGGATATAATCCTCAATCCAAACTCCAGGGTCTGTTGTTCCATCATATGCCTCTATGTTTACGGGTTTGAATCCCTCTGGGAATTCATAGTCCAGGACCTCATTGGTGAAACATAGGGGGTGTGCGGCGCCCCTGTATTTGGGTGTGCCGGATTCTGATGATGGCTTCATAGCGTTGCTTACGAGAGCTTGCTTTCTTGGCCCATAAATGGACCTGACTGGGCCATGATGCGAATCCTTAAGTGGGTCGCATGCCGATTTAGGTGCGGCGCCGCTTGCCGCTTTATGGGGTTGTCTATCCGACCGTGTGGCTTTTTCATTTTTTGAATGCGAGGGCTCTAGGGCCTCTTCGTCGAATTCAGGCAGTAGCTTTCTTTTCGGATAGCTTTTAGTGCGGCGACTGTCACCGTACTTATCTGTGGTATTGATTACTTTGCTCCATCTAATCCGGAGTGCATCTTCCGCTGTTTTTAGCTTCCGCTTCTGCTTTTTTAGGCTGCATGCAGTTGCAACGAGCCTCTCGTGGAGATTCTTCTGCTCCATAGGTTTATTCGGCGTGAGGTCGTCCGGAATGCCGTTTTCGCCGGAGGAGGGATGTTCGGTTTCTTTATCCGTGTTTCCGTGTTCGGACGGTTGCTCTAAGGCCTGCTCGTCGTCTACCGGCTCGTCCTGCTCTATGGCTAGGTTTTTGTCGAGGCGGGGCTTGGGTCGGTGTTTACGCTGACGCTTTGATTGCTTTTCGGGGGGTCGATCTCCCGTCCCATCCCCTTTTTCCTCGTTGTCGCTTCCTTTAGGGGTATCCACCATGTACACATCATGGGATGAGGTGGCAGTACAATGCCCTATGGGCGTTGGTTCGTCGGTATCTCCTGCATCGTCATCCATGCCGTCGATGTCTTCGGAGTCGAAGTTGAGCACGTCGTTTAAATTGTCGACAATGGCTACCAAGTGGGTGGTGGGTGGGCTTTGAATTTCTTCATCGTCCGAATCCCATCCTCGCTGACCGTAGTTCGGCCAGGGCTCTCCTGATAAGGAGAGAGACTTGAGAGAGTTCAGGATATCGCCACAAGGCGAGTGCTGAAAGATGTCTGCGGCGGTGAACTCTATTATCGGCGCCCAATCGGATTCGATCGGCAGGGGCGCGGGGGGTTCGGAGTTCGGAAAGGAGTCCGGATCCTCGGAGTCACGGATCATGCAGAGTGAGGCTAGTGTTCGGCTCGATCGCCTTTGAGATCGAAGCCCCCGGGGTGACGTCCAACCGATCATCCTCGATTGGCGCAATAGGCTCCGAGTTAGGGGTCGGAACCGATGCGTGTGCGGCCTCCAGGACACTGTCCGGAGGCAGAGCTAGATCTTGCCCCTCGAGATAGTGCGGCGCGCTTGTCCGTGGCTCGAACCCGTCGAAGATCAAGTCTCCAGGGATGTCAGCCGTGTAGTTTAAGCTTCCAAACCTGACTTGTTGGCCAGGGGCGTAGCTTTCGATCTGCTCCAGGTGGCTGAGCGAATTGGCCCGTAGAGCGAAGCCGCCGAAGACGAAGATCTATCCGGGGAGAAAAGTCTCACCCTGGACCGTATTGTTGTTGATGATCAAAGGAGCCATCGGGCCTAAAGGCGACGATACAGAGGAATTCTCAATGAAAGCACTAATGTCGGTGCCAAAACCAGCGGATCTCGGGTAGGGGGTCCCGAACTGTGCGTCTAGGCCGGATGGTAACAGGAGGCAAGGAACACGATGTTTTACCCAGGTTCGGGCCCTCTTGATGGAGGTAAAACCTTATGTCCTGCTTGATTAATATTGATGATATGGGTAGTACAAGAGTAGATCTACCACGAGATCAAGGAGGCTAAACCCTAGAAGCTAGCCTATGGTATGATTGTTGTATATGGAGTTGATTGCCTATGGACTACAACCCTCCGGTTTATATAGACATCGGATAGGGTTAGGGTTACACAGAGTCGGTTACAATGGTAGGAGATCTTGAATATCCGCATCGCCAAGCTTGCCTTCCACGCCAAGGAAAGTCCCATCCGGACACGGGACGAAGTCTTCAATCTTGTATCTTCATAGTCCAGGAGTCTGGCTGAAGGTATAGTCCAGCTACCCGAACACCCCCTAATCCAGGACTCCCTCAATGTCCTCATGTTTAGAGGTAGAGGCGTCGATAAAAATAAAATACGGACATGAAGGCATCATGATTATTCTCATAACAGCAACATATATAGATTTTGTAATATGATTACTTATGTTCAAGTGATGATCTATTCACAATGCAAAAGTATAAATCATAAACCTTATTGGGCTCCGACAAACTATAATCTCAGTCATTGAAGCAATTGCAATTTATCATAACATCGGAAAGAGTCTATGTCAGAGCTAAAAAGCAAGTCCACATACTCAACTATCATTTAGTCCTCCATAATTGCTAACACTCACGCAATACTTGTGGTTATGGAGTTTTAATCGGACACAGAGAAAGATAGGGGCTTATAGTTTTGCCCCATAACCTTTTACCTCAAGGGTAATGTCAACAATAATGGTTCATGCTCCCCTACATCCATATATATATATATATATATATATATATATATATATATATATATATATATATATATATATATCATGTTCTTTCTAACATGCTGAGCTTGCCAAAGGATAAAATGAAAAGGGAAAGGTGAAGATCACCGTGACTCTTGCATAAGGTAGAAGATAATAATAAAAGATAGGCCCTTCGCAGAGGGAAGCAGAGGTTGCCATGCGCTTTTATGGTTGGATGCATAAAATCTCAATGCGAAAGAATGTCACTTTATATTGCCCCTTGTGATAAGAACCTTTATTATGCAGTCCATCGCTTTTATTACTTCCACATCACAAGATCGTATAAAGCTTATTTCTCCCACACCAATCAATCATACATATTTAGAGCAATTTTTATTGCTTTGCACCGATGACAACTTACTTGAAGGATCTTACTCAATCCATAGGTAGATATGGTGGACTCTCATGGCAAAACTAGTTTAAGGGTATTTGGAAGCACAAGTAGTATTTCTACTTGGTGCTGAGAATTTGGCTAGCATGAGGGGGAAAGGCAAGCTCAACAAGTTAGAGGATCCATGACAACATACTTTATCTCAGATATAAGAAAGACATAACTCATTACGTTGTCTTCCTTGTCCAACATCAACCCTTTAGCATGTCACATTTTAATGAGTGCTCCCAATCATAAAAGATGTCAATGATAATATATCTATATGTGAAAACCTCTCTTTCCTTATTACTTCCTATTAATTGCAACAATGACCAAAGCTATGTCTGCCAACTCCCAACAACTTTTAATGATCATACTCTTTCTATGTGAAGTCATTACTCTCAATAAGATCAATATTAACTTCTTGTTTCTTTTTATTCTTTTTCTCCTTTCTTTTATTCACCCAAGATCATGGCAAAATAATCAAGCCCTTGACTCAACACTAATCTTTATTATATATAGCTCACGGACTCGATTACAAAGAGAGATCATAAAGCAAACTCAAAACTAGATCATCCATTAACTTTATTCTACTAGATCAAGATACTACTAATAGGATCGAACTAAGAAAAACGGTAAAGATAGGAGTTGTGATTGTGATACGATACTGGGGCACCTCCCCCAAGCTTGGCAGTTGCCAAGGGGAGTGCCCATACCCATGTGATTATATCTCCTGCTTTGTTGGTGAAGAAGGTGGAGGTGTTGGGTAATCGCACATCGAGCGTAAGAGGTCCTCCAGCTTGCGAATAATGCCCTTGAGTGTGACAATATGCTCCTTCAACAAAATATTTTCTTGTGTGAGATACTTGTTTTGCATACGAGCTAACTCAATCATCTTGAAAGCTTCGATCTCAGTTGGGGTAAGAAGGTTATGATCAAATTGAAGGATGTCTTTTGCTGCCGGAGCTTGATCCTTCATGGCCTTCTTGATCCTTTCATCCTTGTTGACCCTCGTGGGTTCTTCCCTCTTCAGATCTATCTTCGTTAGCCAAGCATCATTGTCACCATTGTTGGAGGAGGGAGACGACATGATGCCTAGCCTGGAAAACCCTGACAGAAAACAACTTGAAACAAGAACAGAGGAGGTTTGCATGATACGGGAGTCAAAAACTTCGGGAGGTTATATAATGAATTTTTACCGACCAGAATATGTATCGTGCAAGAAAATGGAGCCCGGAAGGCACACGAGGCGCTCACGAGGTAGGGGGCGCGCCCAGGGGGGTAGGGCGCGCCCACCACCCTCGTGGGGCCCTCGTGTCCTTCCCGGACTGCTACTTATTTTTCTATTTTTCTAAATATTCCAAAACAGAGAAATATTGCCTTAAAAATTGTTTTGGAGTCGGTTTACTTACCGTACCACATACCTATTCCTTTTCAGAGTCTGAAACGTTCCGGAAAGTGTCCCTTATGTATTCCTCCGGGGTTACGGTTTCAATAATATTGGTTTCAACATTTATGGGATTACCTGAGATATAATGTTTGATTCTTTGACCGTTTACCACCTTCGGATTTGTGCCCTCGAAGTTGTTGATTTTTATGGCACTAGAACGATAGACCTCTTCGATAACGTAGGGGCCTTCCCATTTAGAGAGAAGTTTTCCTGCAAAAAATCTTAAACAAGAGTTGTATAGCAATATATAATCACCTACATTAAACTCACGCTTTTGTATCCTTTTGCCATGCCATCTTTTATCTTTTTCTTTAAACAACTTGGCATTTTCATAAGCTCGGGTTCTCCATTCATCAAGTGAGCTAATATCAAATAACCTCTTCTCACCGGCAAGTTTAAAATCATAGTTGAGCTCTTTAATAGCCAAATACGCCTTATGTTCTAGTTCGAGAGGTAAGTGACATGCTTTTCCATAAACCATTTTATATGGAGACATACCCATAGGATTTTTATATGCAGTTCTATAAGCCCATAATGCATCATCAAGTTTCTTGACGTCTACTAATATTACCAATTCTTTGACATTCATCACAAGACAAGACAAACTTACAGGCATCCTTGAAGAGAGTAGGCCAATAAAAACCAGATTGCAATACCTTATGTGCAGTTCTATCTCCAGCGTGGTGTCCTCCATAAGCCTCGGAATGACACTTGCGTAGGATCTGTTCCTGTTCATGCTCAGGTACACAACGTCTAATAACACCATCTACTCCTTCTTTATAAATATGTGGGTCATCCCAAAAGTAATGTCTTAAATCATAGAAAAACTTTTTCTTTTGCAGGTATGTGAAGCTAGGTGGTATAAACTTAGCAACAATATAATTAGCATAATCAGCATACCAAGGAGTACTATGAGAGGTACTTATAACATTTAATTGTTCATCAGGAAAGCTATCATTAATAGGTAGTGGGTCATCAAGAATATTTTCTAACCTAGACAAGTTGTCTGCAACGGGGTTCTCAGCTCCCTTTCTATCAACAATATGCAAATCAAATTCTTGTAGCAAGAGAACCCATCTAATAAGTCTATGTTTAGCATCTTTATTTTCCATAAGATATTTAATAGCAGCATGATCAGTTTGAATAGTTACTTTAGAATCAACAATATAAGGTCTGAACTTATCACAAGCAAATACAACTGCTAAAAGCTCTTTTTCACTAGTAGCATAACTTCTTTGAGAATTGTCTAGAGTCTTACTAGCATAATGAATAACATTTAATTTCTTATCAACTCTTTCCCTAGAACAGCACCTACAGCATAATCACTAGCATCACATATAATTTCAAAGGGTAAATTCCAATCAGGTGGCTGAACAACAGGTGCAGAGACTAATGCTTTCTTAAGTATTTCAAATTCTTCTGCACAGTCATCATCAAAGACAAATGGTATATATTTTTGCAATAAATTAGTCAGAGGCCGAGAAATTTTTGAGAAGTCCTTAATGAACCTCCTATAAAATCCGGCATGACCAAGGAAACTTCTTATACCTTTGATGTCCTTGGGACATGGCATATTTTCAATAGCATCGACCTTGGCTTTATCAACTTCAATACCTCTTTCAGAAATTTTATGCCCCAAGACAATACCTTCATTAACCATAAAGTGGCACTTTTCCCAATTCAAGACAAGATTAGTTTCTTCACATCTCTGCAAAACTCGATCAAGATTGCTCAAGCAATCATCAAAAGAGGAACGTGAAGGGACGGGAGGAAAGAAAGGGCGGTAGATGATAATGCGAAAGGGCGGTCCATGAAAACCTCACAAATATTTTCACAAAAGTCAGAGAATATAGCCATCTTGCATCTTTGAAAGGTAGCAGGTGCATTACATAAACCAAAAGGCATACATCTATAAGCAAAAGTACCAAAAGGGCATGTAAAAGTAGTCTTTGATTGATCTCTAGCCGACACAGGTATTTGAGAGAAACCAGAATAACCATCTAGAAAGCAATAGTGTGTATGTTTGCATAATCTTTCTAGCATTTGATCAATAAAAGGTAAGGGGTAATGATCTTTCTTAGTAGCTTTATTTAATTTGCGGAAATCAATTACCATCCTATAACCTGTGATAATTCTTTGTGGAATCAATTCATCTTTATCATTAGGAACAACAGTAATACCTCCCTTCTTAGGGACACAATGGACAGGACTTACCCACTCACTATCAGCAACGGGATAGATTATACCTGCCTCCAGAAGCTTGAGTATTTCTTTTCTTACCACTTCTTTCATTTTAGGATTCAGACGTCGTTGAGGATCACGAACTGGTTTGGCATCTTCTTCCAAATTTATTTTATGTTGACATAGAGTGGGACTAATGCCCTTAAGATCATCAAGAGTATATACACTAGCAGCACGATGCTTCTTCAGAGTTTTCAATAATCTTTGTTCTTCATGCTCTGAAAGGTTAGCACTAATAATAATAGGATATATCTTCTTTTCATCAAGATAAGCATATTTAAGATTATCAGACAAAGGTTTAATCTCAAACACGGGATCACCCTTGGGCGGAGGAGGATCCCCTAAAATTTCAATAGGAAAATTGTGTTGCAGAATAGGTTCCTGTTTAAAGAATACTTCATCTATTTCCCTTCTTTCATTCATGAACATATCATTCTCATGGTCTAGCAAATAGTGTTCTAAAGGATCACTAGGAGGTACGGCAATAGAAGCAAGACCAATAATTTCATCCTTACTAGGTAATTCTTCCTCACGATGTTGTTTACTAAATTTAGAGAAATTAAACTCATGAACCATATCATCCAAGCCAATAGTAACAACATTCTTTGTGCAATCTATGGTAGAATTGACAGTATTTAAGAAGGGTCTACCAAATATAATGGGACAAAAGCTATCTTGTGGGGAACCAAGAACAAGAGAATCAGCAGGATATTTAGTTTTCCCACACAAGACTTCAACATCTCTAACAATTCCCACTGGTGAAATAGTATCTCTATTAGCAAGTTTAATAGTAACATAAATTTCTTCTAACTCAACAGGTGCAATGTCATGCATAATTTCTTTGTATAAGTCAATAGGTATTGCACTAGCACTACCACCTATATCACATAAGCCATGATAACAACGATCTCCTATTTTAACAGAAATAACAGGCATGCCTACCACAGGTCTATGTTTATCTTTATCACAAGGTTTAGCAATTCTAGCAGTTTCACCTTCGAACTGAATAACATGCCCATCTATATTATCAGACAAGAGATCTTTAACAATAGCAATATTAGGTTCTACTTTAACTTGCTCAGCAGGTGTATAAGTTCTAATATTGCTTTTATGAACAACAGTTGAAGCTTTAGCATGATCCTTTACTCTAACAGGGAGGTGGTTTCTCAACATAAGAAGTAGGAACAATAGGATCATTATAAGTGACAGTCTTTTCTTCAACTTTAATAGGTGCAGCTACTTTTACTTCTATGGGAGGATGATACTTAAACCACTTCTCCTTAGGGAGATCAACATAAGTAGCAAAAGATTCACAGAAAGAAGCTACTATCTCAGAGTCAAGTCCATATTTAGTGCTAAACTTACGGAAAATATCGGTATCCATAAAAGATTTAACACAATCAAATTTAGGTGTCATACCTGACTCCTTACCTTCGTCGAGGTCCCAATCTTCAGAGTTGCATTTAATTCTATCCAATAAATTCCATCTGAATTCAATAGTATTCATCATAAAAGAGCCAGCACAAGAAGTATCGAGCATGGTTTGATTATTATGAGAAAGCCGAGCATAAAAACTGTGCATAATTATTTCTCTCGAGAGCTCATGATTGGGGCATGAATATAACATTTATTTAAGCCTCCCCCAAGCTTGAGCGATGCTTTCACCTTCATGATGCCAGAAATTATATATATAATTGCGATCACGATGAACAAGATGCATAGGGTAATACTTTTGATGAAATTCCAACTTCAATCTTTTATAGTCCCATGATTTCATATCATCACATAGCCTATACCATATCAATGCATCTCCCTTCAAAGATAAAGGGAAGACCTTCTTCTTAGCAACATCACCGGGTATACCTGCAAGCTTAAATAATCCACAAACTTCATCCACATATATTAAGTGCTCATCAGGATGCTTTGTTCCATCTCTTGTAAAAGGGTTAGCTAGCAGTTTTTCCATCATACCCGAAGGAAATTCAAAAGGAGTTTCATTTTCAATAGGTTCAGTAGGTTGAGGAGCAACTCTTTGCTCTACTGGACAGGGTGAAGATACCCCGAACAAGCCCCTCAGAGAATTACTTTCCATAGTAGCAAGTGACAGTAAATTTCAGCACACTATATAAATTTTTCCTTACCAAATTCCACCTACCAAAGGCACTACACTCCCAGCAACGGCGCCAGAAAAGAGTCTTGATGACCCACAAGTATAGGGGATCTATCGTAGTCCTTTCGATAAGTAAGAGTGTCGAACCGAACGAGGAGCAGAAGGAAATGATATGCGGTTTTCAGCAAGGTATTCTCTGCAAGTACTGAAATAAGTGGTAACAGATAGTTTTGTGATAAGATAAGTTGTAACGAGCAACAAGTAACAAAAGTAAATAAAGTGCAGCAAGGCGGCCCAATCCTTTTTGTAGCAAAGGACAAGCCAGAACAAACTCTTATAATAGGAAAAGCGCTCCCGAGGACACATGGGAATATCGTCGAGCTAGTTTTCATCACGTTCATATGATCCGCGTTCGATACTTTGATAATTTGATATGTGGGTGGACTGGTGCTTGGGTGCTGTTCTTACTTGAACAAGCATCCCAATTATGATTAACCTCTATTGCAAGCATCCGCAACTACAACAAAAGTATTAAGGTAAACCTAACCATAGCATGAAACATATGGATCCAAATCAACCCCTTACGAAGCAACGCATAAATTAGGGTTTAAGCTTCTGTCACTCTAGCAACCCATCATCTACTTATTACTTCCCAATGCCTTCCTCTAGGCCCAAATAATGGTGAAGTGTTATGTAGTCGATGTTCACATAACACCACTAGAGGCTAGACAACATACATCTTGTCAAAATATCAAACAAATACCAAATTCACATGACTACTAATAGCAAGACTTCTCCCTTGTCCTCAGGAACAAACGTAATTACTCACAAAGCATATTCATGTTCATAATCAGAGGGGTAATAATATGCATATAGGATCTGAACATATGATCTTCCACCAAATAAACTAACTAGCATCAACTACTAGGAGTAATCAACACTACTAGCAACCTACTAGCACCAATCCCGGACTTTGAGACAAGAATTGGATACAAGAGATGAACTAGGGTTTGGAGATGAGATGGTGCTGGTGAAGATGTTGATGGAGATTGCCCTCTCCCGATGAGAGGAGTGTTGGTGATGACGATGGTGATGATTTCCCCCTCCTGGAGGGAAGTATCCCCGGCAGAACAGCTCTGCCGGAGCTCTAGATTGGTTCCGCCAAGGTTCCGCCTCGTGGCGGCGGAGTCTCATCCCGAAAAGTTCCTTCTTAGTTTTTTTCTCATCGAAAGACTTCATATAGGAGAAGATGGACATCGGAGAGCCACCAGGGGGCCCACAAGGTAGGGGGGCGCACCCTAGGGGGGGCGCCCCTCACCCTCGTGAGCAGGGTGTGGGCCCCCTGGCCTTCATCTTTGGCGAGGATTTTTCTTTATTTATGTTAAGATGTTCCGTGGAGTTTCAGGACTTTTGGAGTTGCGCAGAATAGGTCTCTAATATTTGCTCCTTTCCCAGCCTAGAATTCCAGCTGCCGGCATTCTCCCTCCTTATGTAAACCTTGTAAAATAAGAGAGAATAGCCATAAGTATTGTGACATAAAGTGAAATAACAGTCCATAATGCAATAAATATCGATATAAAAGCATGATGCAAAATGGACGTATCACGCCTGTGTCTCCGTTGTGCCGTATCATGGACGGGTGTAGCACGATGGTCATCTGTAAAAGAGAGGAACTTAGTTGAAAAGTTGTCATGCAAAAAGGTAGGTTATAGTAAAGAAACCATGTACAGTTCAAGATGAGTAAGAGCCTAATTGCCACTTGTTTGCGCGCGTTGAGCCCCTTGTATTGTAATAGGGGTATATCCATCAAACCTGTATTGATTACATATAGCTACGCCGGACTTGTCTAACCGCGTCCGTGGTCTTAACGACCTGTCAGATGCTTTAGTTGCTGAGGCCGTTTAGTGTGCGGCTGCCAAGGCAGCCGCACGGTCTTCCGCGCGCAAGGAGGGCTCAATATTTCCATTTACTGTAATGATGCCTCGTGGACTGGGCATCTTAAGCATGAGGGAAGCGTAATGCGGTATTGCGTTAAAGCGAGTGAAAGCTTCACGTCCGAGTAGTGCTTGATAGCCACTTTGGAACTGAGCGATGTGGAATGTTAAATTTTCGCTGCGGAAGTTATCGGGAAAGCCGAATATAACCTCTAGTAGCAGGGAGCCCGTGCAATTGGGCTCTGGGCCTGGTGTTACTCCTTTAAAGGTAGTATTGCTATGGCTAATTTTTGTTGGGTCTATCCCCATTTTGCGGACTGTGTCCTAATATATCAGGTTTAGACTGCTGCCGCCGTCCATTAGGACTCGTGTGAAGTGGTATCCTTCAATTATTGGGTCTAATACCAAGGCAGCCCATCCTGCACGTCGGATACTTGCTGAGTAATCCCAATGGTCGAAGGTGATCGGTTGGGACGACCAGTGGCAGAACTCCACGGTGATAGGCCCTGGGGCATGTGTCTCTAGGAGTGCCGCTTTGTTTCTCCCCTTTGTCACGTGTAACACGTTTACTGTTTTGACTTCTGGTGGGAATTTCTTCTGTTCCCCAGTGCTTTGCTTGCGAGGCTCGTCCTCGTCTTTGCTTGGTGTATCCTGCCCCTTATGTTCGGCGTTGAGCTTGCCGGACTGCTTGAAGACCCAACATTCTCTATGGGTATGATTTGCAGGTTTATCGGGGGTGCTATGGATCTGACATATTTGGTCCAGAATCTTGTTTAGGCTGGACAGTTCGTCTCTGTTGCCTTTGGAGGGTAGCTTTTGCTGACCTGGCCGAGAGCTTCTGAACCCGGTGTTTACCGCCGTGCTCTTCGGGCTGTCTTCTTTATTCCGGCGCTTGTTTTTGCTGCATCGTGATTTCCCGTTTCCGTCCCGACTTCGGATGTACTTGGGTCGCCGGTGCTGCATCAGGCTAACCAGCTGTCCTCGCCCGCGCAAAAGCGGGTCATGAGGCTTGTTAATGCTGCCATTGTTCTCGGCTTTTCTTGGCTGAGGTGTCTGGCAAGCCATTCGTCTCGAATGCTGTGCTTGAAAGCTACTAAGGCTTCAGCGTCCGGACAGTCGACTATTTGGTTCTTTTTAGTGAGGAACTTGTTCCAAAGCTTTCGGGCTAACTCTCCAGGCTGTTGAGTTATATGACTTAAATCGTCTACATCCGGTGGTCGAACATAGGTCCCTTGAAAATTTGCCCGAAAGGCGTCTTCGAGCTCTTCCTAGATTCCAATGGAGTTTTTGGGGAGGCTTTTAAGCCAGTGCCGAGCTGGCCCTTTGAGCTTGAGGGGTAAGTACTTGATGGCGTGGAGATCGTCTCCTCGAGCCATATGGATATGGAGGATGTAGTCCTCAATCCAGACCCCAGAGTCTGTCATTCCGTTGTACGCCTCCATGTTTACGGGTTTGAATCCCTCTGGAAATTCATGGTCCAGCACCTCATCGTGAAACATAGGGGGTGTGCGACACTCCTGTATTTGGGTGTACCGTGGTGTTGGGATGTTTGTTGTGTTGCATTGCATGCTGGAGTGCGCTTGCGTGGCCCATAGATGGATCTGGTTGCGCCGTCCTTTTGATGCGAGCCCTCACGTGGATCGCGTACTGGCTTATGTGTGGCGTCGTTTGCCACTCTATGTTGGCCACGAGGTTGTCTATCCGACCGGATGGCCGTTTTGTTTTTTAGTTGCGGGGGATCTAAGGCATCCTCATCGAATTCAGGTAGCAACTTTCGCTTCGGGTAGCTCTTGGTGTGGCGATTACCGCCGTAATTCGCCGCGGTGTTGAGTACATCACTCCATCTGATTCTGAGTGTGTCTTGTGCAACCCTGAGCCTTTGCTTATGTTTTTTCAGACTCCTCGCAGTGGCAACAAGCCTTTGATGGGCATTCTGTTGCTCCGGGTGCCTGTCCGGTGTGATGTCGTCCAGACTGTTATCTTCGACGGAGTCGGGTTGTTCGGTTTGATTCTCCGTGTTGCCGTGGGCGGGCGATGGTTCACCCTGCTCTATCGCTGGATCTATATGATCGCTATTTCTACCGAGGCGGGATTTGGAGCGGCGCTTACGCCGCCGCTTTGACTGCTTCTCGAGAGAACAACCCTTCGCTGCGTCCTTCCGTTCCACATCGTCGTTTTCTTTGGGTGTGTCCACCATGTATACATCATATGATGAGGTGGGCGTCCAGTGCCCTATGGGCAGTGGTTCCTGTTCGTCTCCTGCATCATTGTCCATGCCGTCGATGTCTTCGGAGTCGAAGTCGAGCATGTCGGTCAAATCATCAACAGTGGCTACTAAGTGGGTGGTGGGTGGGCGGCGAATTTCTTCATCATCTGCATCCCAATCCTGCTGGACATAGTTCGGCCAGGACTCTCCTGACAAGGAGAGAGACCTTAATGAGTTCAGTATGTCGCCGAAGGGCGAGTGCTGAAAGATATCCACGGAGGTAAACTCCATGATTGGCGCCCAGTCGGATTCGATAGGCGTGGGCACAGGCGGTTCGGAGTCCGTGGCCGGGGAAGGGTCCGGCAGTTTGACGTCACGGCTCTCGTGAAGGGTAAGGTCGATATTCGGCTCGATCGCCGATGAAAATGCGGCCTCCGTGGCGGGGTCTATCCACCTGTCCCTGGATGGTGCGATTGGCTCTGAATTGAGGGTCGGAGCGGTACCCTGTGCGATCTCCCGAACACTGTCCGATGGCAGAGCTAAATCATGCTCATCATGACCGTGCGGCGCACTCGGCAAGGGCTCGAATCCATCGAAGATCAAGTCTCCGTGGATGTCGGCTGTGTAGTTTAAGTTTCCAAATCTGACCTGATAGCCAGGGGCGTAGCTCTCGATCCGCTCCATATGGCCAAGCGAGTTGGCCCGCGGTGCGGAGCCGCCGAATACAAAGATCTGTCCGGGAAGAAAAGTCTCACCCTGGACTGCATCGCTAACGATGATCGAAGGAGCCATCAAGCCTAATGATGACGACACAGAGGAACTCTCAATGAAAGCACCAATGTCGGTGTCAAAACCGGCGGATCTCGGGTAGGGGGTCCCGAACTGTGCGTCTAAGGCGGATGGTAACAGGAGGTAGGGGACACGATGTTTTACCCAGGTTCGGGCCCTCTTGATGGAGGTAAAACCCTATGTCCTGCTTGATTATTCTTGATAATATGAGTAGTACAAGAGTAGATCTACCACGAGATCAGAGCGGTTGAACCCTAGAAGCTAGCCTATGGTATGATTGTATGTTGTCCTACGGACTAAAACCCTCCAGTTTATATAGACACCGGAGGAGGCTAGGGTTACACAAGGTCGGTTACAAAGGAGGAGATATCCGTATCCGTATTGCCTAGCTTGCCTTCCACGCCAAGTAGAGTCCCATCCGGACACGGGACAAAGTCTTCAATCTCGTATCTTCATAGTCCAATAGTCCGGCCAAAGGATATACTCCGGCTGTCCGGAGACCCCCTAATCCAGGAGTCCCTCACTTATTCTATATGTTGTTCATGATGAATCCTTTGTGTATCAGAAGGCTGACATTTGCTTGAAGACCATGTCAATGCTATCTCGAAGCATGTTTGTGGTACTCCGATTTTCAATAAGAACATTTGAAGCCCAATGCTAAATGTTTCTTGCTATATTATCCTAACACCGTTGCATGGGTAATGTCATGAAATTTCTCTCCCCTTACCTAAAGGGATTTCTATATTATATCCTGTCATAGATATCATGCTCTTCTTGTCCTTGGGAAGGGTATACCCTTGAAATATGTGTTTAAACACATTTTCCTTTCCATTGTTCTGTTTAATCTGATAATCACATTTTCCTTTCCATTGTTTGTTTAACCTTTCTTGTAATCTGACTTAGTTGAGCAGTGATAATACCCTGCTTAGGTAAGCACCTCATTGTACCACTCTGTCAGTAAATACCCTGTTACTATGGTTGATGACATTCCAGTAACCACTGTTGGACAAGAACTTTATCTATTGGTCCGCCTCGTTCAACGAGCAGGAAAATGGTTTTCTTCGTCCCTCGCCCTTGGTACCGATGTTGTTACCGACATAACAGATAGTCTATCCTCTGACATGCCTTGCTTACATGATCATGCAAGACGTCATCGCCCTTCCTACTTTTAACCCACATGGTGGGCCCATAACCCACAGTTCCACAGGATCGAAACCTGACTCTCCTGTACACCCTGTTTTCAAAGTTATTCCTTGCACCTGACTTCATATGTAATTCACATGCCACTTGCCTAGTGATCTATTCTGTTATCAGACGCAATACTTATTCTCATTGCTCTAAACCCCTTTCACCTTCTGATTAGGCCATCGAACGATTGCCTGCCCATTGGAAACTTCTCATGGTACCTTCTTACTTTACTCTCAATATTTTCTTAAGTATCTATTCGAGAATTACTTTCTACCACATTCCATGAGTTATCTGCCAGATAGTCAACCTTGTAAGGTCCGTTCTTCCAAAGTTACCCCTTGTCCTTTCATAAGTACGATGAAATTTCCGAAGAAAGGATGATGACTTCATCATGATGACCTGAAGTAGAGGAATGAAGACATCAACGTAATGGACCGGCCTCTTCGAGAAGAGCAACCAAGAATGTGAAGATCCATTAGAATTTCTTAACCAAAACTTTCCCCCTTACTCCCTTCTTAAATCTCGGGATGAGATTTCTTGTAGTGGAGGAGAATTGTGATGCCCAGATAGTTAAGCTACAATAAACCCCTGTTGATGATGTCAGGTCATGGTAATTAAAATTTTGCTAAACCTCACTCGTTTCTAAATTAGTTCTAAATACACATTCAAATGGCAAGTCAAATTATAGTTTCATAAAACGGTGAATTAAAAAAGTTCATTAGGTTACAAATATTCATTAAATAATTGTCATGCATTAACCAACAATTTTCTAAAGGTTTAAAATGCCACTAGATATGAGAACAGTACCCAAGCAACTACATTTAGGTCATTTCCATTTAACAGAAATACAAACAACTTCTAAATCACTCCCAAACTTTTTGTTACAGTGAGGTATTTTGAATACTAAATATAGAGACCAGCCACACATTTTACTAAGGTGAATTATTGGCCAAAGTGCAAACAAAAAATAAAAATGGAAAACAAAACAAAAAAGAGAACCAAAGACCAGCTTCCCGCCCGCTAGGCCTCAGCCCAGCTGGTATCTGGACCGCCAGGTCGGCCCAGCTGGCCCCTCCCTCTCGCTCCCCTTAA
This sequence comes from Triticum aestivum, assembly GCF_018294505.1. Taxonomy (NCBI): domain Eukaryota; kingdom Viridiplantae; phylum Streptophyta; class Magnoliopsida; order Poales; family Poaceae; genus Triticum; species Triticum aestivum. The sequence goes on along the minus strand of NC_057800.1, from coordinate 124,051,883 downwards.
TCGCCCCCACCGATAGAAACCCTAGTCGGCCCGCCCCCCACAACCCCCACTCCTTCCCCGATCCCTCTCGTATCCCCCACCCCGCCCCCGTGTGGATCTGGATCGGGGGCAACCGACGCCCCCGACCCCCACGCTACCGTCGCGCGCCATGGCCCCACCGCCCCCGACGCTGGTGGCCCAGATGCTGCCCCAATCCTGTCGCCCCCAACCCCGAGCCGCCACAACGTCGCCGGACTTCACCGGATCGCCTCCCGGCCTCCCCCTCATCGGACCACCTCGACCCTCGCCGCCCCCTCACTGCAATGCTCGTGAGCCACCTCCCCTTTCCACTTTCCCCCCGCGCCGACGTTGCTTACCGCTGGCCCCTGCACCGCACCTCGCCCCACAACATGCTCGCCACCACCTTCTAACCGCGCCCCTCACCTGCTGGCCTCGAGGCCGCACGCGCCACGCTTCGGCCCATGAACCGGTGCCCGCTCGCGCTCGCTTCTTGTTCCCGTCACACGCCGCCTGCTCCCCGCCTCGTCCCTGCCGCCTGCTGCCACTCTACACTCCTGTTGCAGAATCTGCTGCTCCCGGAGGCCGCCGGCGCTGCCCCACACGTGTCAGCCGGCCCCTGCCCGCCTCCAGCCGCCGACGCCCACGGCACCCCCAGCACGCCTCCCCAGCGCCTCAGCCTCCTGTCTCTAGACATCCTGCAGCCACCATACGACGCGCTTCCTCGCGAAGCACCTATAGCCCCAGACGCATCGCAAACCGGCGCCAGAACCGAGCACGCAGTCGTCGCCGACAAGCTCGGCCTCACCGTCGTGAACGTGCTAACGTGCCGCGTGACTAAACCCTTTTTTCAGCACTAACCCAAACCCCTAAACAGGCACTCACATGTGGACCCTCCCTAATTAACCTAAACCTAACTAATCTATTTAACTAATCCAACAACCCAGTGTCAATGACACGTGGGCCCCCACTAGTAATTAATATGACTAGATTAAACTATTAAGTTAATAAGCCACTGACACATCGGGCCCACTAGCTAGTTAGTTTTAAAAAAATGATAATAAAATAAAACCTATTATTTAACTCTCTCACTGACTTGTGGGGCCCGCTGGTCAGGTTTGACCAGTCACATTCAAACTGTTGACTTGGCTGCTAACTCAGCTCTGGCCCACTAGTCAGCCTCTGCTGACTTGGCAGTTGACCCGGTCAACTGGGCCCCCCCCCCGCCAGCCTCTACTGCATATGGCTGGGTACACTTCCTGTGTACCCCTATGTCGCATCCCTAGTTGTAGTAATACCTAGTGCTAGCATCTGGTGTTGCATCATGTTTACTTTTCACAGAAAGTTGAAATGGGGATGACAGAACCCCCAGCACCCCCCTGAAACCAACTAGGGTTTACTAAAATTATTTTCAATGAACCTGAAATGCCCTTATAAAATGTTCATCATCTTTGCCTTGGTCTAGAACCTCTGACAAAAATGGTGCACACTTTTCTAGGACAACAGAGGGTCACTGAATTAAATCATATAGTATCTGCATTTGGGCATTTAAATGCTATAAAATATTTTAAATGCTCAAGTAATCATAAACTAAAATGTTTACTGTTGGATATATTCTAAACAGTAGCCATGATTAGTTTCATGATTTTTGGAAATGCCCTGGCAATTTTAATAAAGTCCTAAACTAACAGCAAAATAGAAAACAAAAGAAAAATAGAAAGGAAGGAAACCTACCTAACTTACCTGTGCAGCCCACCCGGCCCAGCACTATGGCTGAGGCCTAGCCCAACTCCCCACCGTCTTCAACCTCTTCCAGTAGGCAGAGGCATGTCGACACGTGCGCGCCCGAGCTCCACCTCCTGCTTCCACCTGGGGCCCCGATCCTTCCCTCGTTGCCGCTCTGGACCCCTCTCTCCTCTCACTCACTCGCTGCTCTCCCTCCCCTCTGTTTCTCTTACGCGCAACCGTCGCCGCCGCCGAGCACCGCCGTAGCCACATCCACTGCCTCGCCTCGCCGATGCTCTCAGAGGCTCCGCCGCAACCTCTTTTCCCTCCTCGCCGAGCTACACAAGCCAGGATGGCCCCAAGACGACGCCTGTGGCCTTCTTCCCCGACCACGGTCGCCGGATGCTGCCATCCGATTCGCCGTCTCCGCCGCCTCCCCGAGCACACTGAGCTGCTCTACGACCTCGCCGTGAGCCCCTGCTCCTGCTCCTCCTCTCCGTTTTCCCCTCATGCGCCGTAGCCATTACCTCGTCTGCAACCGAACACGCCGCCGCTCGTGCTCGTCTCCGGTGATGCTCCGGTGACCATTCGGTCCCGGGCATGCGCCCATCGAACTCACCGCACCACGTAGACGCCGTAGGTGCTAAACGCACATCGCCACGACCATCGCAACCGCGTCCCCGCTCGCGCCCGAACTCCGGCGACCGCAACCAAGCTCGCTGTCGTTGACTCCGGCCACCCCAGGCCCGGAGACCACCACCACCCGACGCGCCATCGCCCCAGCTCTCTGTAGGGCCAAAGGGCGCACTAAACGGTGCACCGTAGGTGAAACCCGAGCCCCTCCAGTGTGCCTCCGCCGCGTTTTTGGTCGCCGCCGGCGTAACTCCCGTGACGCTGATGTGGCGCTATCATTAGCCACTAATGACCCAACTAACTAACCCCCTCTCTCACTAACTATGGGCCCCATGCCTAAATTAACCCCGGGATTTATTCCCTATTTAGTTTAGGTTAATATAGCCGACCCCACATGTCATTTGACCATGCCACGTCAATGTTGACCCAGACCCACTGGTCAGCCTTTGTCCCTTCCCTATTACACTAACGTGCAGGACCCACTGGTCAGGTTTGACCTGGACCGTCCCAGTTGACCTGTTGACATCAGCCTTGCGCAATGCTGACGCAGTAAAGCATTTTCTGGATTTAAGTTTATTCAAGAAATTCCAGAAAATGCTATAAACTTCAAAAAATCATAGAAATTAATTTGTAACTCCAAATGAAAAGATCTATATATGAAAAATGATCAGAAAAATCCAATCTATCCATCTGTACAGGTTTCATGCATGTTTGAGCAACTTAACCTTGCTGTTCATATCAAAACATGATAATGCATTTTATGAATTCATAGTTGAGTTTGAATTTGAATCTTTGGTTCAAATAAGCTCAAACCCTTCTATTCTTAGCTGCATTAGTTCAAATCATAGCATATTGCCATGTCATGATCATGCATCATATTGTGGCATTGCATTGATTGTGTTCTTTCTCAGTTGCTGGTGTTTGTCCCCTCTCGGTAGACGTGTATCGACGATGTGATTGATGACACCGATGAAGAACTATATTATCTTCAGAAGTGCCAGGCAAGCAAAACCCCCTTGTTCATTCTGATACAATCCCACTCTCTCGCTCCTGCTCTCTTTTACTGCATTAGGACAACAACGATTCAACGGTTACATGTTGCAGTAGTTGAACCCCTTTCCTCTGCATGACCTGTCATTGCCAAAGTAAATAGATGAAACCCACTAGCATGAGTAGGAGTTGTTTGAGCCCTGATGTGCCTACTCATTCATGCTTGTTGTCATGCCTGCTACTGCTTAGAGTTGAGTCAGGTCTGATTCATCGGGGATGAATTGGAAAGTTGTGAACATGTCCTACTGTTGAGAGATAAGTGTGTGAACACGATTTGGTAAAGGTAGCGGTGAGAGGCCATGTAGGAGTACATGGTGGGTTGTCTCATTGTAGCCATCCTCAGGAATTGAGTTCTGTGTGTTGTGATCCATGAACAGTTACTACCACACATTGGGTTCCGGTAACTCGACCCTTCTCGACTTATTAATCAACTCGATCTCTGTCTAGGAGTTGCAACTAGTTTCTGGTGTTTGTAGGTAGTGTTAGTAGTCTACCAAGTGGCACCCGGTACAGGTGGGCTTGGGACAGACTAGGCACAGTGGCACGGTGTACGAAGTGGCACCCGGATGGTGGGCTTGGGAACCCTTCTCACATCGTTTGGGGCCGTGGGCGACACACCGGCCGGATCTCCTTGCGGATGGAACCCGAATAGGCGATAAACCTGGACGAGAGACTTGTGTGATTAGTCAGGTCGTGGCCGACTCCCTCACCAGGCTTCCGCTTGAAGGTTGCCGAGATACACGACATGTACATGGTGGTAAGTGGCGAGAGCGTGTGTGAAGAAGTACACCCCTACAGGGTTAACATCATCTATTCGAATAGCCGTGTCCACGGAAAAGGACTTCTGGGTTGCCTGTATAGTTCATAGACAAGTGAAAGTGGATACTCTAAAATGCGCAAGATAAGTGTGAGTGCTATGGATGGCATTCTCGCAGGGAGACGAGAGCGGATCCATAGTGGTGTATTGGTATGGTGAATTTGTGGACTCGCGTGCGCCACCTCAAAAGAGTTAATTGCAGTCGTAGTTCAGGTTAGCCACTAAGTCAAAGCTGGCTTGCCGCAGTTAAACTCCACCACCCCCTTTGTTGATACCGATGCATATGTAGATAGTTCTGATGTAAGTCTTGCTGGGTACACTTGTACTCACGTTTGCTTATTTTATGTTTTGCAGAGAGACTTCAGTCTCGCTAGTAGTTCCATGTGGACTTCGACGTTTAGCTTGATACCTCAGCTACGATCTTGTGCCCTCGGCAGGATCTGGTAGATAGACATGCTTCTCAGCCTTTTCCATTTGTAGAAGTCTGTACTCAGACATGTTAAGCTTCCGCATGTGCTTTGACTTGTATGCTCTGAATGTTGGGTCATGAGACCCATGTTTGTATTTTCTGGCTCTTCGGAGCCTAATGAATAAATACTTGAGTCATAGAGTTATGTTGTGATGCCATGTTGTATTTACACATATCGAGCATATTGTGTGTATGATTGAAATGCTTGGTACGTGTGGGATCCTACAACCTAGTTGTTCATCCTTGGTAACCTCTCTTATGGGGAAATGTAGTCTTGTGCTTCCATGAGCCATAGTAGTCCGCTACAGCCCGGTTCACCGGAGTCCTGCTAGCCCAGCACTACTGTTCCGGAACACTTAGACTGGCCGACATGTGATTCACTTCGTTCCTGTGTCTGTCCCTTCGGGGAAATGTCACGCGGTGACATCCGGAGTCCTGCTAGCCTGCTACAGCCCGGGTTCCCGGAGTCATGTTAGCCCAGTTGCTACAACCCGGATTCACAAGCTGCTGACCGACATGCTCGATGTTGATTCATGTATGCCTGTCCCCGTAAGTTAGTGCCACTTTGGGTTCACAACTAGTCATGTCGGCCCGGGTTCTCTGTCATATGGATGCTAGCGACACTATCATATACATGACCCAAAAGGCGCAAACGGTCTGGGCCATGGTAAGGCGACACCCGTGGGGATACCGTGCGTGAGGCCGCAAAGTGATATGAGGTGTTACAGGCTAGATCGGTGTGACTTAGAATCGGGGTCCTGACAGCTTTGGTATCAGAGCCTGACTGCCTATAGGATTACCAAGCCAAGATGGCTGAAGTCGTGTCTAGAAATGCTTTAGTTATATAAGGGAATTTATTATGGATGGGAACGTAAGGCTCTTTTTACTCCTTATCCACACGACCTTCTGATCTGAGTCATCTTATCTTTTCTACGGGGTTAAGAACTAGGCTTCTCTTCTATCTCTCAGGATGACGTGTTACTAAACCATAGTTGCCTAGGATTGTTGAGTTCAAGCCTTAGTTTAGTTCCTACTACTTCCATATGTTCATAGCTGGCCTCAGAACCTTGATATTGTGATGTTGAGTGGTTATGCCACCATTTTGCAGGATGTCTCAAATCTTTTGAGCATTTACAGCCGTTATGCTGTCCGAGTCATCCCAGGTTTCTAAACAGTCTGATGCATCTGCAAATCCCTTCCTCCCGTTCCTGATGTCCTTTTGGGCCAGATTAAGCACACTAACCGGTGAGTTGAGGTACTCTATTGCCTCGACATATATGTTGGAGTTGTTATTATGACACTAGGGTATCTTAGAATTAGTAATCTAGCCATGTTTGGTGTTCCCAGTGTGATGATTCTGGCCACCATTCTCGAAAGCATCCCGTGATGTTATTTAGTTAGTAGGTATTCTACTCCTGGGTTTTCAACCCGAGATTCACCCTACTTCATGTTGTTAGTATTTGCTAGTTCCCTTAAGATATTAGTAACCTTGTGATAGTCCTCGAGGTCCGTGGTATATCATTCTTCCAAATACCATGAACCATTTTTGGCAGGAGTTCTTTTGAACCAAAAGATCACAATCAGAGTACTCTTGATGAGTTCTCTGTTCAATAGTTGTGACTTTGCCAATCCTACCTCTCTGCATGGGTTATCCGGAAGAAACATGTTGAACTTGGTTCGACATACTAATCTATGTCTCCACAACTCAGAAGGTTATACATTCCTTGAGTTGACCCTCCTCAGATGTATTCCAACCCTATATCACTTGATAGTCAAGAATAGTTGTGCATTCATGTTCATCGATGCCTATTATTCTTGTGGTCCGTCAAGCCATTCTATTCTGGAATGACCAGGAGAAACAAACTCCAGCACCTCATCCATTTCTTGGATTGGTCAAAGTAGTTGTATTCCTCAGATCAAAATGCCAATCCAGCTTTTGTTCTGCTCTACCTCGGAGTATTACCCCCTTTATGTCAGGATTGCCATGAGAATTGCACCACCTCTTATGAATTCTTGACAAAGTGATAATTCTCGCCATCATTATCCATTCCTCAGTCCCGTGTTGTTGCAACCGGAATGCCGACAAGTGAACTGTGATGTGTGAAATCAATACTCCTAGCAACCTCGTTGCTTGGTAGTTAATGGACAATAATCTCATTCTTAGCGTGCTGGTTATTGAATCACTATTCTAGGATTGATCGTGCTACCTAGTCCTTATTTCTGGTGCACTCTTTGATCAATGAGTTAGGATTTTGTCAAACCCTTGCTATGTTGATCATATCGTCTTGCCCTGAAAAGCAAGATTTTTCTCGAGCTTAATAACATATCGGTGGGTTGTGATTTTCCAAATATCTTCTTGGAAGTATCACCAGGTTGTCCCCTGACCCCTATGTTGAGCTCGTGATCAAGTTGGTTTCTTGTAACCAACCCTTCTCCAAGAATCTGTGTTGCATACCCCTGAGCTAGTTGGTTAAGCTAAACAACAACTTGGAGAGTTGGAAGATAAAATCTTGTCCGACCTAGCTCATCACTAAGGGATATCTTGTATGTGTGTTGAAGGAAGCTAGTATTTTCATCGATTGACCCTCGTGATCAGTTAATGGGACCTATCACCTTATCCAACATTTGATTTGAGTATGGGCTATCATCAAATCAAATTAGAACCAACGATATTCGTAATGATGTCTTACTTGTGGTTGTTTCCTCGAGCATACACCATTATATTCTTTGGGCTTGACCAATGCTATCGCTTTGTTCACATAGTTGTGGAATTCCATCTTCATGGAAATTTGGATGACCTGTTGTTGAGTCCATCGGCAATATTTTCATCTTGTCCATGATTCATGTTGAACATTAAGCTAGTGTTGGAAACTTTGAAAGCATTTCTTCATGCTATCTCATGAAGCATATGCTCGGATGAAAGACGTAACTTCCTCTAATACATGTGCATTGAAGCAGGTTGCCTCCGTGAATTCGAGAAAGTCAATGTTGTTTCCTCTGGAATCATCCCAAGTCAGCCATCCACGTGCAAAGTATTCTGTGGTATGTTAGACTGATCATCTTCATTCCATATGAATTCTGTAGCACACTAAGCCACTGATTGATTTGTTCAAGGATAATAAGTTCTAAGTGCTAGTCCTGAAGGTACCAGACAGATTTGCACAAGATTCCGTTATCCTCGATGATGGTTCCCAACCAGAACTCGGTAGTGTTTTATTACAAGACTACCATGTGGTCATGCTTGTCTAGGACAGTGTGTTCACAGGTGTGTAGCAGAACCAGCTCATGTTTTGGAGCTTGCTATCGTAGTTCATTTCCCGAGAATCTCGCAACGTCATCTTGTCGATTTGTGTTGCAACCTTCCATTCTTCTTTCCAGACCCAATGAGTCTGGATTATTCTGACACCAACAAGATCTGAATCTCAGGCAGATATGATGGTTGGAACATTTCCTAGGAACTATCATATTATTCTCTCTGTAACCCAGTAAAGTGGATGTCGTGGCCAACACACCCAGCCGGAAGACCTATTATTATAGTATCTTGATTGAGTAAGTTGGCCACCTCCCCATAAGGATTTCATAGGATTTACTCCAGTAGTTATTCCTTATGGATTCCTGAGCTCCCAGAGTCCGACCTGCTACTTGATGTTCTAGATACCAAACCATTTCAATGAATGGGTTAGGCTAGCACATCAAGGAGAACATTAGAAGCGGAGTGCTAAATGTCTCTCGGTCGATCATACAGATTTTGATTCCTTGGCCTCGCTAAGGTGAAATCTAAGAAGGTGTTATCTTCCTTTGCATCTGCATCCTCCACCATTATTCATCATGGTAGTATGTTGTGTTGCTAGGATCCTTGACACAGATATTGGTAAAACTTGATGAATATGGAAATGCTCAAGTTCTTGAGAGCACGCACAAGCACTAGGACATATCGTCAGCATTAATTGGGATCCGCTCTCAGTTTCTTCGATTATGCCATAACCTTTCTAACAGTGGAATCACTCTCTACTATTGAGTTTCTCCACAGTTACTAGAATCATTCCCAGCATTTGCATTTTGTTCCTAGCTTGCACCGCCATTGTGCCATTCAACCTTGGACTACCCTTCTCGGTAATTTTTGGTCAAGATCACCTTCAAAAGTGGTCCTACCATGGGTCCCATCCATTTCCGATGATAAGCAAAACCATCCCTTGCGTTATCTTCAACAAGGTAGCCCACATCATACATTCTAGTCCGGGTATGCCATCCCTTTGTACTCCGCTAAACGATTGTTGGTGAATTGCCTCAGGGTGGTGTAGAGAATTTCAATGATCTCTAAATCAAAAGTAATTCTTTTTGCCACCTCAGGTAATGATTCTACGAGTCACCTCATCCAACATGTTTCGTTCGGGTATCATGGCAACTCAACTACTCGCTACATTGACAACCCTTCACCACCTTCTTAAGTATGGAATTGTTGCCTACCTAGTGAACCTTCGTCATCCATTTCACTCCATTCCTTTGGATGTATGTTTCATGTCTCAGCTCGAGAGATGTTTCAATGTTTCATTCCGTGAGTTGATCATCAGCTGTTCAATCTTCGAGAAGGTCGATCCTTCTAGAGTTTTTCCTCTTCCTCGCGTTGTCATGTTGGTTGGAGTTCTCAGAGCAAGACATTGAGACAAAGATGATGATTGAATGAACGTTCTCACGAAGTGCAACCTGGATCATGAAGATTGTGTTAGTCTGCGTCCCCCCTTCATCTTACCCTACGCTTGAATCTCGGGACGAGATTCTTATTTAGTGGGGGTGAGCTGTCACATCCATAGTTCTAGTAATACCTAGTGCTAGCATCTGGTGTTGCATCATGTTTACTTTTCACAGAAAGTTGAAATGGGGAAGACAGAACCCCCAGCACCCCCCTGAAACCAACTAGGGTTTACTAAAATTATTTTCAGTGAACCTAAAATGCCCTTATAAAATGTTCATCATCTTTGCCTTGGTCTAAAACCTTTGACAAAAATGGTGCACACTTTTCTAGGACAACAGAGGGTCACTGAATTAAATCATATAGTATTTGCATTTGGGCATTTAAATGCTATAAAATATTTTAAATGCTCAAGTAATCATAAACTAAAATGTTTACTGTTGGATATATTCTAAACAGTAGCATGATTAGTTTCATGATTTTTGGAAATGCCCTGGCATTTTTAATAAAGTCCTAAACTAACAGCAAAATAGAAAACAAAAGAAAAATAGTAAGGAAGGAAACCTACCTAACTAACCTGTGCAGCTCACCCGGCCCAGCACTGTGCCTGAGGCCCAGCCCAACTCCCCACCGTCTTCAACCTCTTCCAGTAGGCAGAGGCATGTCGACATGCGCGCGCCCGAGCTCCACCTCCTGCTTCCACCTGGGGCCCCAATCCTTCCCTCGTTGCCGCTCTGGACCCCTCTCTCCTCTCCCTCACTCGCTGCTCTCCCTCCCCTCCTCTGTTTCTCTTATGCGCAGCCATCGCCGCCGACGAGCACCGCCATGGCCACAGCCACAGCCACTGCCCCGCCTCGCCGATGCTCTCAGAGGCTCTGCCGCAACCTCTTCTCCCTCCTCACCGAGCTACACAAGCCAGGACGACCCCAAGATGACGCCTTTGGCCTTTTTCCCTGACCACGGCCGCCGGATGCCGCCATCCGATTTGCCGTCTCCGCCGCCTCCCCGAGCACACTGAGCTGCTCTACGACCTCGGCCGCCGGATGCCGCCATCTGATTTGCCGTCTCCGCTGCCTCCCCGAGCACACTGAGATGCTCTACGACCTCGCCATGAGCCCCTGCTCCTTCTCCCCCTCTCCGTTTTTCCCCTCATGCACCGTAGTCATCGCCTCGTCTGCAACCGAATGCGCCGCCGCTCGCGCTCGTCTCCGGTGATGCTCCGGTGACCATTTGGTCCCGGGCATGCACCCATGGAACTCACCGCACCACGTAGACGCCGTAGGTGCTAAACGCACATCGCCACGGCCACCGCAACTGCGTCCCCGCTCGCGCCCGAACTCCGGCGACCGCAACCGAGCTCGCCGCCGTTGACTCCGGCCACCCCAAGCCCGGAGACCACCACCATCCGACGCACCATCGCACCAGCTCTCCATAGGGCCAAAGGGTGCACCAAATGGTGCACCATAGGCGAAACCCGAGCCCCTCCAGTGTGCCTCCGCCGCGTTTTTGGTCGCCGCCGGCGTAACTCCGGTGACGCTGACGTGGCAATGTCATTAGCCACTAATGACCCAGCTAACTAACCCCCTCTCTCACTGACTATGGGCCCCACGCCTTAATTAACCCCGGATTTATTCCCTGTTTAGTTTAGGTTAATATAGCCGGCCCCACATGTCATTTGACCATGCCACATCAACATTGACCCGGACCCACTGGTCAGCCTCTATCCCTTCCCTATTACACTGACATGCGGGACCCACTGGTCAGTTTTGACCTGGACCATCCCAGTTGACCTGCTGACATCAGCCTTGTGCAATGCTGACGCAGTAAAGCATTTTCTGGATTTAAGTTTATTCAGGAAATTCCAGAAAATGCTATAAACTTCAAAAAATCATAGAAATTAATCTGTAACTCCAAATGAAAAGATCTATATATGAAAAATGATCAGAAAAATCCAATCTATCCATCTGTAATGGTTTCATGCATGTTTGAGCAACTTAACCTTGCTGTTCATATCAAAACATGATAATGCATTTTATGAATTCATAGTTGAGTTTGAATTTGAATCTTTGGTTCAAATAAGCTCAAACCCTTCTATTCTTAGCTGCATTAGCTCAAATCACAGCATATTGCCATGTCATGATCATGCATCATATTGTGGCATTGCATTGATTGTGTTCTTTCTCAGTTGCCGGTGTTTGTCCCCTCTCGGTAGACGTGTATCGACGATGTGATCGATGACACCGATGAAGAACTATATTATCTTCAGAAGTGCCAGGCAAGCAAAACCCCCTTGTTCATTATGATACAATCCCACTCTCTCGCTCCTGCTCTCTTTTACTACATTAGGACAACAACGATTCAACTGTTACATGTTGTAGTAGTTGAACCCCTTTCCTCTGCATGACCTATCATTGCCACAGTAAATAGATGAAACCCACTAGCATGAGTAGGAGTTGTTTGAGCCCTGATGTGCCTACTCATTCATGCTTGTTGTCATGCCTACTACTGCTTAGAGTTGAGTCAGGTCTGATTCATCGGTGATGAATTGGAAAGTTCTGAACATGTCCTACTGTTGAGAGCTAAGTGTGTGAACACGATTTGGTAAAGGTAGCGGTGAGAGGCCATGTAGGAGTACATGGTGGGTTGTCTCATTGTAGCCATCCTCAGGAACTGAGTTCCGTGTTTGTGATCCATGAACAGTTACTACCACACATTGGGTTCTGGTAACTCGACCCCTCTCGACTTATTAATCAACTCGATCTCTGTCTAGGAGTTGCAACTAGTTTCTAGTGTTTGTAGGTAGTGTTAGTAGTCTACCAAGTGGCACCCGGTACAGGTGGGCTTGGGACAGACTAGGCACAGTGGCACGGTGTACGAAGTGGCACCCGGATGGTGGGCTTGGGAACCCTGCTCACATCGTTTGGGACCGTGGGCGACACCCCGGCCGGATCTCCTTGCGGATGGAACCCGAATAGGCGATAAACCTGGACGAGAGACTTGTGTGATTAGTCAGGTCGTGGCCGACTCCCTCACCAGGCTTCCGCTTGAAGGTTGCCGAGATACACGACATGTACATGGTGGTAAGTGGCAAGAGCGTGTGTGAAGAAGTACACCCCTGCAGGGTTAACATCATCTATTCGAATAGTCGTGTCCACGGAAAAGGACTTCCGGGTTGCCTGTACAGTTCATAGACAAGTGAAAGTGGATACTCTAAAATGCACAAGATAAGTGTGAGTGCTATGGATGGCATTCTCGGAGGGAGACGGGAGCGGATCCATAGTGGTGTATTGGTATGGTGAATTTGTAGACTCGTGTGCGCCACCTCAAAAGAGTTACTTGCAGTCATAGTTCAGGTTAGCTACTGAGTCGAAGCTGGCTTGCTACAGTTAAACTCCACCACCCCCTTTGTTGACACCGATGCATATGTAGATAGTTCTGATGTAAGTATTGCTGGGTAACTTGTACTCATGTTTGCTTATTTTATGTTTTGCAGAGAGACTTCAGTCACGCTAGTAGTTCCACGTGGACTTCGACGTTTAGCTTGATACCTCAGCTACGATCTTGTGCCCTCGGCAGGATCTGGTAGATAGACAGGCTTCTCAGCCTTTTCCATTTGTAGAAGTCTGTACTTAGACATGTTAAGCTTCCGCATGTTCTTTGACTTGTATGCTCTGAATGTTGGGTCATGAGACCCGTGTTTGTATTTTCTGGCTCTTCAGAGCCTAATGGATAAATACTTGAGTCGTAGAGTTATGTTGTGATGCCATGTTGTATTTACACATATCAAGCATATTGTTTGTATGATTGAAATGCTTGGTATGTGTGGGATCCGACAACCTAGTTGTTCATCCTTGGTAGCCTCTCTTATGGGGAAATGTAGTCTTGTGCTTCCATGAGCCATAGTAGTTCGCTACAGCCTGGTTCACCAGAGTCCTGCTAGCCCAGCACTACTGCTCCGGAACACTTAGACTAGCCGGCATGTGATTCACTTCGTTCTTGTGTCTGTCCCTTCGGGGAAATGTAACGCGGTGACATCCGGAGTCCTGCTAGCCTACTACAGCCCAGGTTCCCGGCGTTCTGTTAGCCCAGTTGCTACAGCCCGGATTCACACGCTGCTGGCCGACATGCTCGATGTTGATTCATGTATGCCTGTCCCCGTAAGTTAGTGCCACTTTGGGTTCACGACTAGTCATGTTGGCCCAGGTTCTTTGTCATATGGATGCTAGCGACACTATCATATACGTGAGCCAAAAGGCGCAAACGGTCCCGGGCCATGGTAAGGCGACACCCGTGGGGATACCGTGCGTGAGGCTGCAAAGTGATATGAGGTGTTACAGGCTAGATCGGTGTGACTTAGAATCGGGGTCCTGACACCCTAGCATTTAAATATTAATTTAATTTCGAATTGAATTAAATCCAAATTAGAAAATCATTAAAACTTAAAAAAATAAAAAATAATCTGTAGCTCAGATGAAAATACTTTGTACATGAAAGTTGCTCAGAACGATGAGACAAATCCGGATACGTAGCCTGTTCGTCCGTCGCACATCCCTAGCATAGCAAACACGCAACTTTTCCCCTCTGGTTCATCTGTCCGAAAATGTGAAACTCTGGGGATAATTTCCCGGATCCCCCCCCTTCGACGGTTTCACCTCTTACTGTGTTAGGACACACCTGGCACCATTACTTGTCATGTCATGCATCGATATGCATCGGTTTGCATTGTATTAATTGTTTCTTCCCCCTCTTCTCTCCGGTAAACTACGAGACTGACGGCGCTGCTTGTGTCCCGATTGACTACTGTGTTGATGACCCCTCCTTGCCAGTGCAACCAGGCAAGCCCCCCTTGATCAACCCGATATCGCCTATTCTTCTCTCTACTGCTTGCATTAGAGTAGTGTAGCATGATACTGCTTTTCGTTAATCCTATTCTGATGCATAGCCTGTCTTTGCTACTACTGTTGTTACCTTTACCTGCAATCCTAAATGCTTAGTATAGGATGCTAGTATTCCATCAGTTGCCCTACATTCTTGTCTGTCTGCCATGCTATACTATAGGGCCGTGATCACTCGGGAGGTGATCATGGGTATATACATACTACACTATTATATATGATACATGTGGTGACTAAAGTCGGCTCAGCTCGTAGATTACCCGTAAGTGATTCCGATGTGGGGGGCTGAAAGGACATGTGGCTCCATCCAGGTAGTGGTGGGCCTGAGTTCCCGACAGCCCCCAACTATTACTTTGTGCCGGAGCGACAGGGCAGGTTGAGACCACCTAGGAGAGAGATGGGCCTGGCCCTGGTCGGCATCCGTGGTTACTTCAAAATAACACGCTTAACGAGATCTTGGTATTTGATCTGAGTCTGGCCACTAGCCTATACGCACTAACCAACTACGTGGGAACAATTATGGGCACTCGACGTTGTGGTATCAGTTGAAGCCTTTGTGACGTCAGCGACAGAGCGGCGTGCGCCGGGTTGGACCGCGTAACGCAACTTTCTATGTAATGGAGGTTGCTAGGTCTGCTCACCGGCCGCGTACGCAACATGCAGGTGTGCAATGGGCGATGGGCCCAGACCCCTGCGTGCATAGGATTTGGACCGGTGTGCTAACCTCTCTGTTGTGCCTAGGTAGGGTTGCGACGTGTTGACCTTCCGAGGCCGGGCATGACCCAGGAAAGTGTGTCCAGCCTAAGGGGATCGAGCGTGTTGGGAAATGTGGTGCACCCCTGCAGGGAAGTTTATCTATTTGAATAGCCGTGTCCCTCGGTAAAAGGATGACCTGGAGTTGTACCTTGACCTTATGACCACTAGAATCGGATACTTAATAAAACACACCCTTCCAATTGCCAGATATAACCCGGTGATCGCTCTCTCATAGGGCGGCGAGGGGAGGATCGCTGGGTAGGATTATGCTATACGATGATACTTGGTGAACTTACCATCTACTCTCTTCTATATTCTTCAAGATGGAGGTTGCCAGAAGCGTAGTCTTCGATAGGACTAGCTATCCCCCTCTTATTCTGGCATTCTGCAGTTCAGTCCACAGATACTACCCATTTCATTGATACCAATGCATATGTAGTGTAGCTCCTTGCTTGCGAGTACTTTGGATGAGTACTCACAGTTGCTTTGCTCCCCTTTTTTCCCCTTTCTATACCCGGTTGTTGCGACCAGATGATGGAGTCCAGGAGCCAGAGGATCCCGAGGATGATTCTACATGGAGTTCAACTTCGAGGAGTAGTTAGGAGGTCCCAGGCAGGAGGCCTTGCCTTTTCGATCGTTGCTTTTTTGTGCTAGCCTTCTTAAGGCAAACTTGTTTAACCTTATGTCTGTACTCAGATATTATTGCTTCCACTAACTTGTGTATTCGATCTTATGTATTTGAGCCTTTGAGGCCCCTGGCTTGTAATATAAAGTTTGTACTATTTTATTTGTGTCTAGAGTTGTGTTGTGATATCTTCCCGTGAGTCCCTGATCTTGGTCGTACACATTTGCGTGTATGATCAGTGTACGGTCAAATCGGGGGCATCACAAGTTGGTATCAGAGTCGACTGCATGTAGGAATCCCCCTTCCACACTCCTTGGCCGAAGTTGAGTCTAGTCGATGAAAACTGTTTACTAACATGGCTGTGCGGCCCATGGGCCCACGTCGCCATTGGGTCGTATTAGGATCTTTTATTCCTCGTCTATACTCTGGGACTCCGATCTCTCTTCTATTCGGGTTAAATAAATTTTACTAAATCTAACATTAGGATCTCATGATCACTTTCACTCGGAGAGCAACTTATTACCGATGATCGTCTGCTCCACCAGAAGATTCTGAGGTTACTCTACGATGTTCTCCCGAGACACTTGTACCCACCGCCTTTGCAACTTCCCTACCATTGTTATATCCTTATTGATAACTGCATACACCTGCCATTCTCACATTCAATCCCATTGATCTTATTATTACAAGATGCCCCGAACTACTCTCCGTTGTTCCAAGAATCATTTGAGCTTACTGCCTTGTAGTTCCTTGTCACCTGAATACCCCTACGGATAATTTTGTGCACCTATTGAGTACCCGCTCATCCTCAGTTGATTCATATGTACTTCGCAAAAGTCTTCGTAATACCATTCGTTCTTCAGAAAATCCTCAACAACCTATTGTTCTTGAATTTCTTGCTTGTTTGCATTATGGTTAATACCATAAGTCTAGTAATCTTATTGTCATCCTTTGTCATTATCCTTTTGAATGCATTGATACAATATGTTGTGAATGCTCGCAATCCTCAGTCAGATCCTACAATTCATCCTTCCGACTCAGACGTCATTTTAACATGTGCTGGATCTCGACCAATCAAATCGCCATCGATTGTACCCCTAAGGCTATTCTACCTATCCATCCCTAATCAGAGCATTGCTTCTGATCCCTTGTCTTGGAGTTCATAATTCCTTTGCAATTGAGCTTTGAGTTAGTCAGTTGTTTCTATAATCTGATCTCCTTGTATGATTAATGTACGGTCAAATCGGGGGCGTCACAAGTTGGTATCAGAGCCGACTGCCTGTAGGAATCCCCCTTCCACACTCCTTGACCGAAGTTGAGTCTAGTCGATGAAAACTATTTTACTAACATGGCTGTGTGGCCCATGGGCCTGATTCTACTACACAACCTTCTTCTTGTAGACGTTGTTGGGCCTCCAAGTGCAGAGGTTTGTAGGACAGTAGCAAATTTCCCTCAAGTGGATGACCTAAGGTTTATCAATCCATAGGAGGCGTAGGATGAAGATGGTCTCTCTCAAGCAACGCTGAAACCAAATAACAAAGAGTCTCTTGTGTACCCAACACACCCAATACAATGGTAAATTGTATAGGTGCACTAGTTCGGCAAATAGATGGTGATACAAGTGGTATATGGATGGTAGATAAAGGTTTTTGTAATCTGAAAATATAAAAACAGCAAGGTAACTAATGATAAAAGTGAGCGTAAACGGTATTGCAATGCGTTGAAACAAGGCCTAGGGTTCATACTTTCACTAGTGAAAGTCCTCTCAACAATAATAACATAATTGGATCACATAACTATCCCTCAAGATGCAACAAAGAGTCACTCCAAAGCTACTAATAGCGGAGAACAAACGAAGAGATTATGGTAGGGTACGAAACCACCTTAAAGTTATCCTTTCTGATCGATCTATTCAAGAGTCCATAGTAAAATAACATGAAGCTATTCTTTCCATTCAATCTATCATAGATACGTTGGAGACGTGTCATCACAATAATCATCATAAGTAGCAACTTTGTTCTCATCATAATCGATTGAAACCTCTTCCAAGATAGTGGAATCATCACTAAATAAAGTCCTGACCTCTCCAAATCCACTTTCATAATTATCATAATAAGATTCAACATCCTCCAAAATATTGGGATCATTACTTCCTAAAGTTGACACTCTTCCAAACCCACTTTCATCAATATAATCATCAAAAGTAGGAGGCATGCTATCATCATTATAAATTTGCATATCAAAACTTGGGAGACTAAAAATATCATCTTCATTAAACGTAGCATCCCCAAGCTTGGGACAAACATTAATTACAGCAAATATATTGTCAAAAACATCATCTTCATCAAACATAGCATCCCCAAGCTTGGGCCTTTTCATATCATAAGCATAATCACTCTCATCATTAATAGTATGGATAGCACCAATAGTATAGCAATTATGATCATCACAATGAGTAGTAGGAGCAACATCATTTGGGAGGGATACCTTTCTACCTTTGCTTCTCCGTCTTTTCTTTTTCTTCTTCACATCATGTGTGGGTTCAACCCTCTTTTTGGAGCTCCTTATTAATGAGATTGGTTGAATAGAAGGCTCCTCCTCGTTACCTGATTCATCATAAGAAATAATAGGAGGATATTGGGAAGTCTCTTCCCTTTCATTAGTATTCTCTTCATCGCCTATTTGTTTTCTTTTCTTTATATAATTGGCAATATAAGGATTTTCAATGCAATTCATCGCACAATACATATAAATTTCTTCTAGATCAATATTAAGGAATTTCTCGAGGTTATATTCTGGAATAATCTTAGTGTGACGTTTCATTTCTTCATAACCCAAAAGCAAACTAAGTTCATTATAATGTGCAAGGGAAATCAAGTCATCACAATTTTTGGACACGATTCGATCATGAAATAATTTGCATTTGATATTTAAATGACCATGTTCATTGCAAAGTTCACAAGTATGGCTAAGAAATTTTAAATTTTCAGCACTAACATTTAGCCTTTCTTGCAACCATTTAGTTTCTAAATGCTTATGCCTCTTGCAATATCTATCTTCCCTATTTGGTGTGTACTTGCAAACCCAATGCACTCCACAAAAATTGACATGTTTATAGGAGACATTTTTATCAGAACTTGTGCAATCATCATTAGTACTATGGATATTCAAAGAGTTCATACTAATAACATTGCAATCATGCTCATCATCCAAAAATTTAGTGCCAACCATTTTAATGCATTCTTCTTCTAACACTTTGACACAATTCTCCTTTCCATCATACTCATGAAAGACATTAAAAAGATGAAGAGTATGAGGCAAAATCAATTCCATAATTTTTTTGTAGTTTTCTTTTATAAACTAAACTAGTGCTAAAACAAGAAACAAAAAGATTCGATTGCAAGATCTAAAGATATACCTTCAAGCGCTAACCTCCCCGGCAACGGCGCCAGAAAAGAGCTTGATGTCTACTACACAACCTTCTTCTTGTAGACGTTGTTGGGCCTCCAAGTGCATAGGTTTGTAGGACAGTAGCAAATTTTCCTCAAGTGGATGACCTAAGGTTTATCAATCCATAGGAGGCATAGGATGAAGATGGTCTCTCTCAAGCAACTCTGCAACCAAATAACAAAGAGTCTCTTGTGTCACCAACACACCCAATACAATGGTAAATTGTATAGGTGCACTAGTTCGGCGAAGAGATGGTGATGCAAGTGGTATATGGATGGTAGATAAAGGTTTTTGTAATCTGAAAATATAAAAACGGCAAGGTAACTAATGATAAAAGTGAGCGTAAATGGTATTGCAATGCGTTGAGACAAGCCCTAGGGTTCATACTTTCACTAGTGCAAGTCCTCTAAAAAATAATAACATAATTGGATCACATAACTATCCCTCAACATGCAACAAAGAGTCACTCCAAAGCTACTAATAGCGGAGAACAAACGAAGAGATTATGGTAGGGTACTAAACCACCTCAAAGTTATCCTTTCTGATCGATCTATTCAAGAGTCCGTAGTAAAATAACATGAAGCTATTCATTCCATTCAATCTATCATAGAGTTCGTACTAGAATAACACCTTAAGACACAAATCAACCAAAACCCTAATGTCACCTAGATACTCCAATGTCACCTCAAGTATCCGTGGGTATGATTATACGATATGCATGACACAATCTCAAATTCATCTATTCAACCGACACAAAGAACTTCAAAGAGTGCCCCAAAGTTTCTACCGGAGAGTCAAGACGAAAACATGTGCCAACCCCTATGCATAGGTTCAGGGCGGAACCCGCAAGTTGATCACCAAAACATACATCAAGTGAGTCACGTGAATATCCCATTGTCACCACAGATAAGCACGGCAAGACATACAACAAGTGTTCTCAAATCCTTAAAGACTCAATCCGATAAGATAACTTCAAAGGGAAAACTCAATCCATTACAAGAGAGTAGAGGGGGATAAACATCATAAGATCCAACTATAATAGCAAAGCTCACGATACATCAAGATCGTACCACCTCAAGAACACGAGAGAGAGAGAGAGAGATTAAACACATAGCTACTGGTACATACCCTCAGCCCCGAGGGTGGACTACTCCCTCCTTGTCATGGAGAGCGCCGATATGATGAAGATGGCCACCAGTGAGGGATTCCCCCCTCCGGCAGGGTGCCGGAATGGGTCTAGATTGGTTTTTGGTGGCTACGGAGGCTTCTGGCGGCAGAACTCCCAATCTATTCTGTTCCCCGATGTTTTTAGGGTATATGGGTATATATGGGAGGAAGAACTACGTTGGTGAATCTCCGGGCTGTCCACGAGGCAGGGGGCGCACCCAGGGGGGTGGGCGCGCCCCCACCCTCGTGGGCAGCCTGAGACTCTCCTGGTCCATCTTCGATACTCCGTGGGCTTCTTCTGGTCCAAAAAAAGTTCCGTGAAGTTTCAGGTCAATTGGAATCCGTTTGATTTTCCTTTTCTGCGATACTCTAAAACAAGGAAAAAAGAGAAACTGGCACTGGGCTCTGGGTTAATAGGTTAGTCCCAAAAATGATATAAAAGTGTATAATAAAGCCCGTAAACATCCAAAACAGATAATATAATAGTATGAATACTTCATAAATTATAGATACGTTGGAGACGTATTAGGGCCCATGCTACCTCTTGAGCACCGCGTTGGTTTTCCCTTGAAGAGCAAAGGGTGATGCAGTAAAGTAGCGTAAGCATTTCCCTCAATTTTTGAGAACCAAGGTATCAATCCAGTAGGAGATCACACTCGAGTCCCGCGCACCTACACAAACAAATAAGAACCTCGCAACCAACGCGATAAAGGGGTTGTCAATCCCTTCACAGTCACTTACGAGAGTGAGATCTGATAGATATGATAAGATAATATTTTTGGTATTTTTATGATAAAGAGAAATAAAGATGCAAAGTAAAATAAACGGTAAAATAAATAACAAAGTTTTGGAAGATTAATATGATTGAAGATAGACCCGGGGGCCATAGGTTTCACTAGTGGCTTCTCTCAAGAGCATAAGTATTTTACGGTGGGTGAACAAATTACTATTGAGCAATTGACATAATTGAGCATAGTTATGAGAATATCTAGGTATGATCATGTATATAGGCATCACGTCCAAGACAAGTAGACCGAAACGATTCTGCATCTACTACTATTACTCCACACATCGACCGCTATCCAGCATGCATCTAGAGTATTAAGTTCATAAGAACAGAGTAATGCTTTAAGTAAGATGACACGATTTAGAGGGATAAACTCATGCAATATGATATAAGACCCATCTTTTTATCCTCGATGGCACCAATACAATATGTGTCGGTTCCCTTTCTGTCACTGGGATCGAGCACCGCAAGATTGAACCCAAAGCTAAGCACTTCTCCCATTGCAAGAAAGATCAATCTAGTAGGCCAAACCAAACTTATAATTTGAAGAGACTTGCAAAGATAAACCAATCATACATAAAAGAATTCAGAGAAGAATCAAATATTGTTCATAGATAAACTTGATCATAAACCCACAATTCATCAGATCTCGACAAACACACTGCAACAGAAGATTACATCGAATAGATCTCCAAGAAGATCAAGGAGAACTTAGTATTGAGATCCAAAGAGAGAGAAGAAGCCATCTAGCTAATAACTATGGACCCGTAGGTCTGAAGTAAACTACTCACACATCACCGAAGAGGCCATGGAGTTGATGTAGAGGCCCTCCATGATGAATTCCCCCTCCGGCGGAACTCCGTAAAAGGCCCCTAGATGGGATCTCTCAGGTACAGAAGGTTGCGGCGGTGGAATTAGGTTTTCGTGGTGCTCCTGGATGTTAGGGGGGTACGTGGATATATATGGGAGGAAAAAGTACATCGGTGGAGCAACGAGGGGCCCACGAGGGTGGACGGCGCGCCCAGGGGGGTAGGCGCGCCCCCTGCCTCATGCCCTCCTCGATCGTTTCTTAACGCCCACTCTAAGTCTCCTGGATCACATTTGTTGAGAAAATCACGTTCACGAAGGTATCATTCCGTTTGGACTCCGTTTGATATTCCTTTTCTACGAAACCCTAAAATAGGCAAAAAACAACAATTTGGGCTGGGCCTCCGGTTAGTAGGTTAGTCCAAAAAATGATATAGAAGTGTAAAATAAAGCCCATTAACATCCAAAATAGACAATATAATAGCATGGAGCAATAAAAAATTATAGATACGCTGGAGACGTATCAAGCATCCCCAAGCTTAATTCCTGCTCGTCCTCGAGTACGTATGAGGGACAACCGGACTATATCCTTTGGCCGGACAGTTGGACTATGAAGATACAAGATTGAAGACTTCGTCCTGTGTCCGTATGGGACTTTCCTTGGCGTGGAAGGCAAGCTTGGCAATACGGACATGTAGATCTCCTCCCTTGTAACTGACTCTATGTAACCCTAGCCCCCTCCGGTGTCTATATAAATCGGAGGGTTTAGTCCATAGGACAATATACAATCATACCATAGGCTAGCTTCTAGGGTTTAGCCTCTACAATCTCGTGGTAGATCAACTCTTGTAATACTCATATCATCAAGAAAAATAAAGCAGGACGTAGGGTATTACAGCCATCAAGAGGGCCCGAACCTGGGTAAACATCGCAAGAGGGCCCGAACCTGGGTAAACATCGTGTCCCCTACCTCCTGTTACCATCCGCCTTAGACACACAGTTCGGGACCCCCTACCCGAGATCCGCCGGTTTTGACACCAAAATTGGTGCTTTCACTGAGAGTTCCACTATGTCGTCATCATAAGGAGGGATGGCTCGTCTCGTTGTCAAGGATAACATCACCTCTGGGGGAGCCCTGGCTGTAGGCCAAACTCTCCGACTAGGCGGCTTCGTCATGACCGCCCGCTCGGTCACTGCGCCAACGATGACTTCTCGGGTCATCGAAAATAGCCTCCACATCGACTCGAAATTCACCGAGCAGATGGATCCAATGGAGCTCTCCTCTTTGAATGAGCTCTTGGATTGCATCGCCGCTCTGGGAGTCGCTACAGACTACGATCGGATTGGGCTTAAACCCGACCAAAGGGTGATTAACTCTCTGACGGTCACCCATCAGATAGCAGTGGTGGAGGAGCAATGCGGTGATTCTCCCTCTATCCTGAGGACGGACTATGTCTGGATTCCCGAGATCTCCGAGACGGATACCCGCCCACGGGAGGACATCGCCCTAACCCTGAACCTAGAATCAGGCTGCATGCCGAACCTGCGGGGCAACATCCCGGAGCCCGAACTTCCAAGATCGGAAACTCCTCCGCCCCGGGGTCTCAGACTGGGTCAAGGTCTGGACTTAAGTCCACCCGCCCACCTAGATACAAACGATCTTTCCCACATTAGGCAAGAGCCCCAAGAGACAGTACATCACTATTGGGCCAGATTCCTCCTTGTAATGAACAAGGTCAAGGACTGTCACGAGGAAGACGCAATTTCGTTCTTTTGCAACAATTGCACGGACAAGGGAAACCTCAACACCATAAGTCGCCGTGACATAGCACACTTCACTGACTTGGCGGCCATAGTACGGAAGTACTGTGCGATGGAAAGCGCCTGGAAAACCCAAACAAAATTTTGGGATAATCCGGCTCTGACAAAACACCCAGTCTGAACTAAAAGGGTGCACTCTCATAAGTCGCCTGACTCAATTACAAAGAAGCAAAAGCCCACCACAGGGCGTGGAACCGTATTGGAGGGGTGGCTTAACGGGCCCTGCAAAATTTATAGTACAACGGATACCATACCAACACACAGCCTTAGAGCATGTTGGGTACTCCGGCAGGTAGCCAAGAGCGGTGAGGATCTCCTCATCCAAAACACCTCAGAGCACCATCCCGTTGATAACAATACAATATTGACAGTCTTCGAGCCCTTCACCTCAAATAATAGGCGTAAGCGAGCACTCCGCAGCCTTGCCGAAGTCTGCCATGTGGCAGCAATAAATCCATGGAGCAACACGGCTATCACCTTCAATGCCAATGACGAACCTAAATTCCAAACAGCCCGAGCACCAGCCGCCTTGGTCCTCAGTCCAATTGTGGACGGCTTTCGGCTCACTAAAGTGCTCATGGACGGCGGCAGCGGATTAAACCTCATTTATGAGGAGACTCTTCAAAAAATGGAAATAGACAGAAACCGTATCGAGCAAAGCAGCACGACCTTCTGAGGAATCATCCCTAGTCGGGAGGCACGTTGCGCTGGGAAAATCACACTAGATGTGGCATTCGGCACTCCGGAGAATTACAGGTCTGAAGAAATTACATTCCATGTGGCCCCGCTCAGTAGCGGATACCACGCCCTTCTAGGGCGGGAGGCATTCACAATCTTCCAAGCCATACCCCATTACGGATACATGAAGCTCAAAATGCCCGGGCCCAATGGGATAATCACTCTAGCTAGTGACCCGTACATAGCACTCCGTGCCGAGAACAAAACAGTTGCACTGGCCCTCGAGGCATTGTTCGAAGCCCTTGTGGTGGAGGAATTAACCGCGCTGCGCTCCACAGTGGACAGGGACGACGTGATACTAGACAAAAGATCCAGGTCCACTTCTTTCAAACCAGCGGATGAAATAGTCAAATTCCAAGTCCATCCAACGGACCCTTCAAAAACAGCATCCATCGGGGCACAGTTAAACCCCGCTATAGATGCCGCACTACGGGAGTTCCTGCGCGAGAATTGGGACATATTCGCCTGGCATCCTTCAGATATGCCAGGAATCCCACGCAGGCGGGCCGAGCATAGCCTTAACATTCTAAAAGGATTCAAGCTGGTTAAGCAGACTCTTCGGCGTTTCTCTGAACCTAAGTGACAAGGCATGGGAGAGGAGCTAGCCAAGTTACTGGAGGCCGGATTCATTAGAGAAATCAAGCGTCCGGACTGGCTAGCAAACCTAGTGATGGTACCAAAGAAGGACAAATCCTAGCGCCTATGCGTCGACTTCAAGGACCTCAATAAGGCTTGCCCAAAGGATCCCTTCCCCCTCCCCCGCATCGATCAAATTATCGATGCTACCGCAGGACACGACTCATTGTGCTTCCTCGACGCATACTCCGGTTACCACCAAATTAAGATGGTGGAGTCCGATCAAGCCGCAACGGCATTTATCACTCCACATGGCCCCTTCTGTTTTAACACAATACCCTTCAGGCTCAAAAACGCCGGCGCAACGTATCAGCGCATGATTCAGACATGTCTGGAAAAGCAGATCGGCAAAACAATGGAGGCATACATAGACGATGTGGTTGTTAAAACCAGACACATCGACTCATTAATAGATGACTTGAGGCTCACGTTCGACATTCTCTGAACATACGACATTAACCTCAATCCGGAAAAATGCATTTTCGGCGTACCCGCCGGAAAGTTCATGGGCTTTATCGTCTCCAGTAGAGGAATTGAAGCAAATCCGGCTAAAATCCAAGCTCTGTCGGAGTTGGCTATCCCAACTGATCTCAAGCAAATCCAGAAGTTAACTGGATGCGTGGCGGACTTAAGCCGCTTTATCTCCCGATTAGGAGAAAAGGCACTCCCCTTTATCGCCTTCTTCGGTGCACCGAACACTTGGAGTGGACGGACGCAGCCACGGCTGGATTGGAGGAAATAAAAGCCATCCTGGCCACCAACCCAATCTTGGTCGCGCCAAATGTCGGCGAACCAATGATGTTATATATAGCGGCCACTCACCAAGTTGTAAGCGCAGTGCTCGTCGTCGAACGAGAGACGGACGGACATAAATTCCCACTTCAAAAGCCAGTCTATTATGTGTCCACTGTCCTCCATGCAAATCACGGTACCCACATTATCAAAAGATAGCATATGCGGTATTTATGGCATCCCGGAAATTACGACACTACTTTCAAGAGTGTTCAATCACGGTGGTCTCAGAAGTACCACTCAACGACATAATAAACAACCTCGATGCCACGGGCCGGATTGCCAAATGGGCTATCGAGCTCCTCCCATTCGACATAACATATAGACCACGGCGAGCCATTAAGTCATAAGTACTGGCCGATTTCATCGCCGAATGGACAGAAGCCGAACTCCCTAAAGAGTATGGCGCATACTCCAATTGGATCATGCACTTTGACGGCTCTAAAATGCTGGCTGGTCTAGGGGCTGGCGTCGTCCTGACGTCCCCCACCGGAGATACAGTCCAATACATACTCCAAATACTATATACAGACTCCAACAACGCAGTCGAATACGAGGCCCTATTACATGGTCTCTGGATGGCAGTTTCCATGGGCATTCAACGCCTGGAGGTGCGTGGGGACTCGAACCTCGCAATATCTCAAATAAATGGAGACTTCGATGCCAAGGATCCGAAAATGGCGGCATATCACAACGCCGTCCTCAAAATGTTAGCTCGGTTCGAGGGGCTTGAATTCCACCATGTGGCTTGGGAAAACAATCAAGCGGCGGATATCCTCGCCCGTATCGGCGCAAAGCGCGATCCTGTCCCATGTAACATCTTCTTGGAAAAACTGTTTAAGCCATCCGTGGTATGGGAAGGGGACACCAGTAGCATTAGTCTGGACCTGGCCACATCATCAGATACCGAACACTCTGACACAATCGGAGGCTCTGCCATCGAAATAACACCTTCAGCCCACGTGATAATGGCCGTCATCGCCCCATGGGCAGAACTATTCCTAGCTTACCTAACAAGGCAGGAACTACCCGAGGACCAAAATGAGGCACGTGCATAGTGCGGCGATCTAAAGCCTACAAGGTCCACGAGGGAGAGCTATATAAGAAAAGCACTACCGGAGTCTTTCAAAGGTGCATCTCCGAAGAAGAAGGGCGGAAGCTTTTGGCAGAAATCCATGCTGGACTGGGCGGCCATCACGCCGCAGCCCGGGCCCTTGTAAGCAAGGCCTTCCATACAGGTTTATATTGGCCAACGGCCTAAGTAGATGCATAGCATCTGGTCCAACATTGCGTCGGTTGCCAGCTTTTTGCAAACCAAAGCCATATGCCGCCTACTGCTCTCCAAAAAATCCCCATTACTTGGCCCTTTGCGGTCTGGGGGCTTGATATGGTTGGACCCCTTAAAGGGGGAACCCATAAGAAAAAATACTTACTAGTCATGGTGGATAAATTCACCAAATGGATAGAAGCCAAACCTGTCAAAACGGCCAAATCCGAACAGGTGATAGACTTCATATCTGGGGTTGTACACCGATATGGCATCCCCCACAGCATCATCACTGACAACGGCACGAACTTTACAGCCGATGAGGTAAAACTCTGGTGTAGCAACATGGGCATCAAGCTCGATTATGCTTCTGTCTATCACCCGCAAACTAATGGTAAAGTCGAGCGAGCAAATGGTATTATCATGAGCAGCATCAAACCCAGATTAGTGTGATCCTTAAAGGAATCAATCACGCACTAGGTAGAGGAGCTCGACTCCATACTATGGGGGTTGCGGACCATGCCGAATTGACTACCGGATACACACCGTTTTTTATGGTGTACAGCGCAGAGGCGGTTCTGCCTTGCGACATAATTCATGACTCACCTCGAGTGCGCATGTACGAAGAAAAAGAAGCCGAGCTCGATCGGCAGGACAGTTTGGATGCCCTAGAGGAGGAGCGCGACGTGGCAAAAGCCCGTTCCGCATTCTATCAGCAACAGGCTCGAAGGTATCAAAGCAGAGAAGTACGGGCCAAAACCTATAACATTGGCAAACTAGTTCTACGCTTGCCGGAGAAGAAAAAGAACAAACTCAAGCCCAAATGGGAAGGTCCCTTCATCATTGACTAGGTTCTGACCGGTGGAGCGTACCGTCTGTGGGATGCATCAGACAATCGACTCGAGCCAAACCCATGGAACGCAGCCAAGCTCCGAAGATTCTACGCCTAGTGCTGGACTCTATGTTCGTCTCCTTACCTCCGTCAATTTTTTGCATATCAATTATCTGTCTTCTCTCTTTTTCTCTCTTTTTATTCTCCTCAAGGCCTTAAAAGGCTAAACTTGTGTCTTGGTTACACAATCTTGACGCGCTAACCGTGCTCATTATACCTGGGGGCTTCTTATACAAAAGCTTAATATAACTATTTTTCTGGGCTTTATGCCCCACACATGTGTTATTCTTCCGCATGTACCTTTTTTCGCCATTATATGCACCGATATGACTTAAGTTTTGGCCAAACTGGGTTGCCTGACTCTTGTATTTATGCCATGCGTTCCCGTTAATTCGGCTAGGGCATAAGGGGAGCACCTCTGCGATTGTTACTGCCGGGTCAGCCGGATGTGTACCTCAGACTGGGTGAAGCCGAAAGCTAGCATTCTTAAGGGAATATTCGGTCGGTGAACAAAAGATGACTTTTATTTAATTTAACACATGCCTCCAGATGTTTATAGCCTGCATCTCATTTCGCAGTTCGGACATGCACATTAGGGCATGTGTACCCAGGGAAAGGAACCCTTAACGGAACTATTCTCCCTGGAAGATGTTTTTACTATCCATGTAATATAACATAGCTAGTTGGGCACTTGTCTGTTCAAGCACTTATGACCCCTATGCCTGGTTTCCATGCATACCCCGGTTTTTACATAACCAAGTGGGTATTCAGATACACTCCAGACTATCGGGTCCGGAGGTCGAAGCGAAAAGGTTCGCCATGACAAATGATTTACAATTCGGCTAGAGACATTATATATGTCACTTGAAGTACACAGTCACTAAGACTGATTACATTCTTCTTCTATACCATCCAACAGGCTGTCTAGCCTACAATCCTGTTGGGAATACTTTGCGGCTAATTCTACTTGGTCATACACCAAACTGACGGGGATCTCTTTCCCATCGGGCCCCATAGGTCCGACCTCGGCCATGTGGTTTGGGTCAACTTTGGTATATCGCGTCTTCACCATAGCCCAGGCTTCCCTTGCACCTTGTTGGCAGGCTGATATCTTCCATAATCGGAAGCGCCGCCGCGCTCCCTTGAGCTTCTCTACAATCTCCCCCATGCCTCCTAGCGGGGACGCGGAAGGCCACAAGGCTTGGGCAATACCCTGCATCACCTGTCGAACTTGTTCGTCCAGTTGTGAGAGCTCTGGTAGAAGATCACCCGCAGACCTGGGCATCTCCTCCGTGGGATGACCCGTCAGCATACCTGCAGACATAACTCTGTTAGCCGGCTTCTTCGTCGAACTCCTTCAAAAGTTCGTTCAAGCACTTACTAAAAATGCCGCGTCGAAGCCGCTTATTCTCCTTTATGGAGTCTGCAAGCTGGGCTCGGACGTCTTTCAGTTCCACGTCCAGCCGGATATTGGCGTCCTGGAGATTATTTTTCTCCTGCCTGACCTGCGTAAGCACGCGCTCGCCAGCATTTAGCTGTCGATTAGCACGTTGCGCATCCTCCGGATTCACTCCGGGGTCATCTGCAACATCTACTGTTAGATTTGCATGCATGCCGCATACTATCTGGTACCTGCAATTCTTTGCAATGGATGCAAATTTTACCAGAGGGGGCCTTCTCGGACTCCTTCAACGCGGCCACCGCGGCCTGTAGCTGGGCTTTGCACTCTTCCAGCTCTTGAGACAATAGAGTATTCTTCTCTGTAAGAACCTGCACAAATAATGATCCTTAAATCAGTTGAGTCAACTATTTCAAGTCTCAGGGGCTACTGATATATATAATCGTCAGATTTTCCTACCCGTATATCCTTTACATACTGGTCTGTGGCTTTGGCAAGACCATTTTGAGCAGCACGGATGTACGCGTCTCCTGAGTTGAAGGCATCGAACGCCTCTTGGGAGAAACTAGCGTCACGGAGTACGGCCTGGTGACGCCTGTGATTCATGGCGCTCCCCACTTTGGAATTTGTAGCGGATAGTCTGTCCGCATCCTCTGTAGCAGGAGCATTCGGCGTTCGCCCCGTGTTAGCTTCCGCCTCTACATCCGGCCCTGGAGCCCGACTGGTGGAGGCATGATCGGCGGCTCTCTGGTGGAAACATGGACGCCATTATATTTTAAAGAAAGGCAACAACCACTGAGCGAGGTTTTGTATCATACCTCTGCGCCGGCGTCTCAGTCCTAACCGCCTTCCTTCTTGGCCTACCCGGCTGATACGTCTCCAACGTATCTATAATTTTTGATTGCTCCATGCTATATTATCTACTGTTTTGGGCATTATTGGGCTTTATTATCCACTTTTATATTACTTTTGGGACTAACCTATTAACCGGAGGCCCAGCCCAGATTTGCTGCTTTATGCCTATTTCAGTGTTTCGAAGAAAAGGAATATCAGACGGAGTCGAAACGAAACGAAATCAACTGGAGAAGTTATTTTTGGAAGGAAACACACCTGATGGACTTGTACCCTACATCAGGGGAGACACGAGGTGCTCATGAGGGTGGCGTGCCCCCCTGTCTCGTGGGCCCCCCGTGGCTCCTCCGACGTCCTCCCTGCACCCATATATATCCACGTACCCTAAAACTTCCAGAATGAAAAATAGATCGGGAGTTCCGCCGCCAGAAGCCTCCGTAGCCATTGAAAACCAATATTGACCCGTTCTGGCACCCTGCCGGAGGGGGCAATCCCTCTCCGGTGGCCATATTCATCATCCCGGTGCTCTCCATGACGAGGAGGGAGTAGTTCTCCCTCGGGGCTGTGGGTATGTACCGGTAGCTATGTCTTTGATCTCTCTCTCTCTCTCGTGTTCTTGAGGTGATACGATCTTGATGTATCGCGAGCTTTTCTATTATAGTTGGATCTTATGTTTCTCCTCCCCTTCTTCTCTCTTGTAATGAATTGAGTTTCCCTTTGAAGTAATCTTATCGGATTGAGTCTTTAAAGACTTGAGAACACTTGATGTATGTCTTGCCGTGGATATCTGTGGTGACAATGGGATACCACGTGCCACTTGATGTATGTTTTGGTGACCAACTCGCGGGTTTCGTGACATTGGGAACCTATGCATAGGGGTTGGCACACGTTTTCATCGTAATTCTCCGATAAGAACTTTGGGGCACTCTTTGAGGTCCTTTGTGTTGGTTGAATAGATGAATCTGAGATTGTGTGATGCATATCGTATAATCATACCCACGGATACTTGAGGTGACATTGGAGTATCTAGGTGACATTAGGGTTTTGATTGATTTGTGTCTTAAGGTGTTATTCTAGTACGAACTCTTGGGCTGTTTATGACACTTATAGGAATGGCGCAACTGATTGATTGGGAAGAATAACTTTGAGGTGGTTTCGTACCCTAACATAATCTCTTCGTTCGTTCTCCGCTATTAGTGACTTTGGAGTGACTCTTTGTTGCATGTTGAGGGATAGTTATGTGATCCAATTATGTTAGTATTGTTGAGAGGACTTACACTAGTGAAAGTATGAACCCTAGGCCTTGTTTCCACGCATTGCAATACCGTTTACGCTCACTTTTATCACTTGCTACCTTGCTGTTTTTATAATTTCATATTACAAAAACTATTATCTACTATCCATATTGCACTTGTATCACCATCTCTTCGCCGAACTAGTGCACCTATACAATTTACCATTGTATTGGGTGTGTTGGGGACACAAGAGACTCTTTGTTATTTGGTTGCAGGGTTGCTTGAGAGAGACGATCTTCATCCTACGCCTCCTACGGATTGATAAACCTTAGGTCATCCACTTGAGGGAAATTTGCTACTGTCCTACAAACCTCTACACTTGGAGGCCCAACAACGTCTACAAGAAGAAGGTTGTGTAGTAGACATCAAGCTCTTTTCTGGCGTCGTTGCCGGGGAGGTGAGTGCTTGAAGGTATATCTTTAGATCTTGCAATCGAGTCTTTTAGTTTCTTGTTTTATCACTAGTTTAGTTTATAAAAGAAAATTACAAAAAAATGGAATTAAGTTTGTCTCATACGCTTCACCTTTTTAATATCTTTCGTGAGTATGATGGAAAGGATAATTGTGCTCAAGTGCTAGAAGAAGAAATCCATAAAATGTTTGGCACTAAATCTTTGAATGATGAGCATGATTTCAATGTTGTTAGTACGAATTCTTTGAATATCCATGATGCTAATGATGATTGCACTAGTTATGATGAAAATGCCTCCTATAAACATGTCAATTTTTGCGGAGTAGATTGGGTTTGCAAGTACACACCAAATAGGGAAGATAGATATTGCAAGAGGCATAAGTGTTTAGAAACTAAATTGTTGCAAGAAAGTCTTGATGAGAGTGCTGAAAATTTAAAATATCTTTACCGTACTTGTGAACTTTGTAATGAACATGGTCATTTAAATATCAAATGCAAATTGTTTCATGACCGAATCGTGTCCAAAACTTGTGATGACTTGATTTCCCTTGCGCATTATAATGAACTAAGTTTGCTTTTGGGTTATGAAGAATTGAAACGTCAAACTAAGCATATTCCAGAATATAACCTTGACAAATTCCTCGATATTGATCTAGAGAAGGTTTATATGTATTGTGCGGTGAATTGCATTGAAAATCCTTATATTGCCAACTACATAAAGAAAAGAAAACAATTAGAAGATGAAGAGAATACTAATGAAAGGGAAGAGACTTCCCAATATCCTCCTATTATTCCTTATGATGAATCAGGTAACGAGGAGGAGCCTCCTATTCAACCAATCTCATTAATAAGGAGCTCCAAAAAGAGGATTGAACCCACGCATGATGTGGTGAAGAAGAAGAAAAGAAAAAGGAAGAGAGGTAAAAAGATATCTCTCCCAAATAATGCTGCTCCTATTACTACTGTGCCTCATGAAAATATAATTGTGGAAGATAATGATACTTCTTATGATCTTGAAAATCTTTTTGGCACTTGCTTGGAAGAATATAATAATTGCTATACTATTGGTGCTATCCATGCTATTAATGATGAGAGTGATTTTGCTTATGATACGAAAAGGCCCAAGCTTGGGGAAGCTATGTTTGATGAGGATGACATATTTGAGAATATATTTGCTGCA
The DNA here is from genome assembly GCF_018294505.1 of Triticum aestivum. Lineage (NCBI taxonomy): Eukaryota > Viridiplantae > Streptophyta > Magnoliopsida > Poales > Poaceae > Triticum > Triticum aestivum. The sequence continues at coordinate 124,018,732 of NC_057800.1, read as the reverse complement.
ATTAATGTTTGTCCCAAGCTTGGGGATGCTATGCTTAATGAAGATTATATTTTTAATCTCCCAAGTTTTGATATGCAAATTCATAATGATAATAACATGCCTCCTACTTATGATAATTATTGTCATGATACATATGCTATAAAAAGTAGTGAGGATTATATTTATAAAACTTGTCATTATTATGGTTACCTCTTTTCTGAACATTACTCTTTTAATGTGGAAACAATTTATAATATTCAAGTCTCTTATGATACTCCCACTATCCTGAATGAGAAGAATCTTGCTTGTGTGGAGAGTAATAAAATTTCTATGCTTATAGGTCATGAAAAGAATGCTTTAGGTGCTGGTTATATTGTTGAATTCATTCATGATGCTACTGAAAATTATTATGAGGGAGGAATATATGCTTGTAGGAGTTGCAATAATATCAAGTTTCCTCTCTATGTGCTTAAAGTTTTGAAGTTATGCTTGTTTTACCTTCCTATGCAAGTTGATTCTTGTTCCTAAAAGTTGTTTGCTCACAAAATACCAATGCATAGGAAGCATGTTAGACTTAAATGTTCTAGTCATATTCTTCATGATGCTCTCTTTATGTTTCAATTCTTATCTTTTATGTGAGCATCATTGAAATCATCATGCCTATCTAGGGGCGTTAAACGATAGCGCTTGTTGGGAGGCAACCCAATTTTATTTTTGTCCCTTGCTTTTTGTTCCTGTTTAGTAATTAATAACTCATCTAGCCTCTGTTTAGATGTGGTTTTATATGTTTAATTAGTGTTTGTGCCAAGTAGAACCTTTGGGAAGACTTGGGGAAAGTCTTGTTGATCATGTTGTCAAAAACAGAAACTTTAGCGCTCACGGGAATTGCTGCCATATTTATTTGGAGAGTGCTATTGAGTTAATTATTTTTTCAGATGATTAATAGATAAATTCCTAAGGTCCATCAATTTATTTGAGAATTTTATCAGTTCCAGAAGTATACGTTTGATCCAGATCACTACAGACTGTTCTGTTTTTGACAGATTCTGTTTTTCATGTGTTGTTTACTTATTTTGATGAACCTATGGCTAGTAAAATAGTTTATAAACCATAGAGAAGTTGTAATACAGTAGATTTAACACAAATATAAATAAATAATGAGTTCATTACAGTACTTTCAAGTGGTGTTTTGTTTTCTTTCGCTAACGGAGCTTACGAGTTTTCTGTTAAGTTTTGTGTTGTGAAGTTTTCAAGTTTTTGGTAAGGATTCGATGGACTATGGAATAAGGAGTGGCAAGAGCTTAAGATTGGGTATGCCCAAGGCACCCCAAGGTAATATTCAAGGACAACCAAGAGCCTAAGCTTGGGGATGCCCCGGAAGGCATCCCCTCTTCCGTCTTCGTTCATCGGTAACTTTACTTGGAGCTATATTTTTATTCACCACATGATATGTGTTTTGCTTGGAGCGTCAATTTATTTTGTTAGGATTTGCTTGTTGTTTGAATAAAATACCAAGATCTGAAATTATTAAATGTTAGAGAGTCTTCACATAGTTGTATAATTATTCGACTACTCATTGATCTTCACTTATATCTTTCGGAGTAGTTTGTTGTTGCTCTAGTGCTTCACTTATATCTTTTAGAGCATGGTCGTAGTTTTATTTTGAAGAAATAGATGAACTCTCATGCTTCACTTATATTAATTTGAGAGTCTTAAATATCATGGTAATTTGCTTAAAATCCTAATATGCTAGGTATTCAAGAATAATAAAATTCTCTTATGAGTGTGTTGAATACTAAGAGAAGTTTGATGCTTGATGATTGTTTTGAGATATGGAGATGGTGATATTAGAGTCATGCTAGTTGAGTAGTTGTGAATTTGAGAAATACTTGTGTTAGAGTTTGTGATTCCCGTAGCATGCACGTATGGTGAACCATTATGTAACGAAGTCAGAGCATGATTTGTTTATTGATTGTCTTCCTTATGAGTGGCAGTCGGGGACGAGCGATGGTCTTTTCCTACCAATCTATCCCCCTAGGAGCATGCGCGTAATACTTTGCTTTGATAACTTGTAGATTTTTGCAATAAGTATATGAGTTCTTTATGACTAATGTTGAGTCCATGGATTATACGCACTCTCACCCTTCCACCTTTGCTAGCCTCTCTAATACCGCGCACCTTTCGCCGGTATCATACACCCACCATATACCTTCCTCAAAACAGCCACCATACCTACCTATTATGGCATTTTCATAGCCATTCCAAGATATATTGCCATGCAACTTTCCACCATTCATGATTATTTCATACATGTCACTCATGAGTCATTGCACATCCCGGTACACCGCCGGAGGCATTCATATAGAGTCATATCTTGTTCTAAGTATCGAGTTGTAATTCTTGAGTTGTAAGTAAATAAAAGTGTGATGATCATCATTATTAGAGCATTGTCCCAGTGAGGAAAGGATGATGGAGACTATGATTCCCCCACAAGTCGGGATGAGACACCGGACGAAAATAAATAAATAAAAGAGGCCAAAGAAGCCCAAATAAAAAAGAAAGAAAGAAAAGAGGCCAAAAAAAGAGAAAAAGCCCAAATAAAAAAAATAAAAATAAAAAAATGAGAGAAAAAGAGAGAAGGGGCAATGCTACTATCCTTTTACCACACTTGTGCTTCAAAGTAGCACCATAATCTTCATGATAGAGAGTCTCCTATGTTGTCACTTTCATATACTAGTGGGAATCTTTCATTATAGAACTTGGCTTATATATTCCAATGATGGGCATCCTCAAAATGCCCTAGGTCTTCGTGAGCAAGCGAGTTGGATGCACACCCACTAGTTTCATTTATTGAGCTTTCATACACTTATAGCTCTAGTGCATCCGTTGCATGGCAATCCCTACTCACTCACATTGATATCTATTGATGGGCATCTCCATAGCCCGTTGATACGCCTAGTTGATGTGAGACTATCTTCTCCCTTTTTTTCTTCTCCACAACCATCATTCTATTCCACCTATAGTGCTATGTCCATGGCTCACGCTCATATATTGCGTGAAGATTGACAAAGTTTGAGAACATTAAAAGTATGAAACAATTGCTTGGCTTGTCATCGGGGTTGTGCATGATTCAAATATGTTGTGTGGTGAAGATGGAGCATAGCCAGACTATATGATTTTGTAGGGATAACTTTATTTGGCCATGTTATTTTGAGAAGACATAGTTGCTTTGTTAGTATGCTTGAAGTATTATTATTCTTATGTCAATATGAACTTTTGTCTTGAATCTTATGGATTTGAATATTCATGCCACAATTAAGAAGAATCACATTGAAATTATGCCAAGTAGCACTCCGCGTCAAAAATTCTTTTATATCATTTACCTACTCGAGGACGAGCAGGAATTAAGCTTGGGGATGCTTGATACGTCTCCAACGTATCTATAATTTTTTGATTGCTCCATGCTATATTATCTACTGTTTTGGGCATTATTGGGCTTTATTATCCACTTTTATATTACTTTTGGGACTAACCTAGTAACCGGAGGCCCAGCCCAGATTTGCTGTTTTATGCCTATTTCAGTGTTTCGAAGAAAAGGAATATCAGACGGAGTCGAAACGGAACGAAATCAACTGGAGAAGTTATTTTTGGAAGGAAACACACCTGATGGACTTGGAACCTACGTTAGGGGAGACACGAGATGCTCACGAGGGTGGGGGGCTCGCCCCCCCCCCCCTAGGGCGCGCCCCCTGTCTCGTGGGGCCCCTGTGGCTCCTCCGACGTCCTCCCTGCACCCATATATATCCACGTACCCTAAAACTTCCAGAACAAAAAATAGATCAGGAGTTCCGCCGCCAGAAGCCTTCGTAGCCACCGAAAACCAATCTAGACCCGTTCGGCACCCTGCCGGAGGGGGCAATCCCTCTTCGGTGGCCATCTTCATCATCCCGGTGCTCTCCATGACGAGGAGGGAGTAGTTCTTCCTCGGGGCTGAGGGTATGTACCAGTAGCTATGTGTTTGATCTCTCTCTCTCTCGTGTTCTTGAGGTGATACGATCTTGATGTATCGCGAGCTTTGCTATTATAGTTGGATCTTATGTTTCTCCTCCCCCTCTTCTCTCTTGTAATGAATTGAGTTTCCCCTTTGAAGTAATCTTATCGGATTGAGTCTTTAAAGACTTGAGAACACTTGATGTATGTCTTGCCGTGGATATCTGTGGTGACAATGGGATAGCACGTGCCACTTGATGTATGTTTTAGTGACCAACTTGCGGGTTTCGTGACATTGGGAACCTATGCATAGGGGTTGGCACACGTTTTCATCGTGATTCTCTGATAGGAACTTTGGGGCACTCTTTGAGGTCCTTTGTGTTGGTTGAATAGATGAATATGAGATTGTGTGATGCATATCATATAATCATACCCATGGATACTTGAGGTGACATTGGAGTATCTAGGTGACATTAGGGTTTTGATTGATTTGTGTCTTAAGGTGTTATTCTAGTACGAACTCTAGGGTTGTTTGTGACACTTATAGGAATAGCCCAACGGATTGATTGGAAAGAATAACTTTGAGGTGGTTTCGTACCCTACCATAATCTCTTCGTTCGTTGTCCGCTATTAGTGACTTTGGAGTGACTCTTTGTTGCATGTTGAGGGATAGTTATGTGATCCAATTATGTTAGTATTGTTGAGAGGACTTACACTAGTGAAAGTATGAACCCTAGGCCTTGTTTCCACGCATTGCAATACCGTTTACGCTCACTTTTATCACTTGCTGCCTTGCTGTTTTTATAATTTCAGATTACAAAAACTATTATCTACTATCCATATTGCACTTGTATCACCATCTCTTCGCCGAACTAGTGCACCTATACAATTTACCATTGTATTGGGTGTGTTGGGGACACAAGAGACTCTTTGTTATTTGGTTGCAGGGTTGCTTGAGAGAGACCATCTTCATCCTATGCCTCCTACGGATTGATAAACCTTAGGTCATCCACTTGAGGGAAATTTGCTACTGTCCTACAAACCTCTGCACTTGGAGGCCCAACAACATCTACAAGAAGAAGGTTGTGTAGTAGACATCACCGGCTTCGGTGCCCCGTGTTGGCGAGTCACTGCGGGTTCGGCATGGCATCCCAAAGGCCTTCCCTGTAAAACACCATATGTGTATGGTAGGTGAAGTGCATAAAAGGGGATCCTTCTTGGAAGTTGGGACTCCGATTTTCCCTTACCTACGATGCAGGGAGTAGCCCAGGATAGTCGGCTATGATGGCCACCATGGCGTCATCGCAGCTCAATTGATAAAACGTCATGTCTTCAGCTCCACAAATGTGTCCGGATCCTCCTCAAGTCCGGGATTGAGGGCCCGGTCAGGGTCCTCCGGTTGTGGAGGCGGGCTATTGACCTCCTTCACATCTTTTCGCAGTTCCTGCCGTGAAATGGCAAGGTGAGTATTTACGACAAAGAATGCGGGAAGGTTGGGAGTAAAGAGTGATAGCTCACCCAGCTTGGAGGGTTGTACATGGAGAATCCATCCCATGGCTTAATACGGATGAACTCCTCTTCCTCTCCCTTGAACAACTCGGACATAATTTTTTGCTAAAGCAGCACCGGAGTCCGATCCCTTACGCCCATAGCGGGTGGCATCATATTCCCCTAAAGCACCACAGGGGGTGCCCTCGATATTGAAGTGGCTGCACCCCTCACATTATGCATATTGACATAACCTCGATTATTGTCAATCCTGATTGAGCCAGCACTTTAATCCGGTCCATCAGGTAAAGGACTTCTCCATTATCTTCCTCTTGGGGGCTCCGTGGGTACCAGCTTCGGCGTTTCTTCAGAGGAGCATTGTGGAACTCGGGAAGACCCATCCGAACAGGATCTGGAAGGGGGACGTCCTCCATGTAAAACCACTCCGAAGGCTAGTCTTCGGACGTCTTCTTCGGGGTACCAGACAGGTATCCGGTCCCGGCGATGCGCCATATTTCCGCTCCGCCCACTTGATATAGTGACCCCTCCTGTGTACGGGGCAGAAGGCAGAGTAGCCTCTTCCACAGCTCGAAATGAGCCTCGCAGCCCAGAAATAGCTCACAAAAGGCAACATAACCAGTGATGTGTAATATGGAAACGGGGGTACAATTATGCAACTGGAGGCCGTAAAACTCCAGGAGCCCCGGAGGAACGGATGGATCGGAAATCCAAGTCCCCTTAGTAAATAAGGGACAAGGCATACCCGCTCCCCCTTGGAGGGATTGGGGAAGCTCTTCGCTTGCTCCCCGCCGTTATAGGTGGCGAGCCCGGCTCGAATGGGGACCATACATGCTAGAGGGAGAAATCCCCGGGTCTGCAACTCTACTAATTGGTTGTGCGGGACGGAACACTTCTCCCAGTCACCGGGCTTGGGGCTACAGGAGCGGGAGGAGGAGCTGCGGTGGCCGGCCATGTTGGAATGGATTTTTTCTGAGCGCGCTAAGATGGAAACTCGCTGTGCGAGGATGGTGTAGTTTGGATCTAAGAATCCCCGTCCCTTTAATAGACAGTTTACTTACATGGCTAGGGTGGCAAATGTAAAAATGCCCCGGCTCCTTGCATTCGCTCGACACATGGAAGTGTAACATCCCAAAATTCTAAATTTTGGAATGTCATATTAAATAAATAGTTTTGATTGTTTATTTGATTGTGGTGTGGTTGCTTGTGTGAAATTTGAAACTTTTTGAAAGTTGAATGAGAGGGAATGAAATGACTTTCCCAAACTTTCTCTTTACATTTATGATCTCCATGAATTCAAATTCATTTCATCACAAAACCCTAGAGTGAAGATGATATGACTCTTCCATTTAAATAAATGAAAAGGATTTTGAAAAGATTTGAATTGCATTTGGAAATATTTCAAACTCACAAACTTTATGCAACTCAATGATTTTCATGAGAGAAGATAAAATGACTTCTTCAAATTATATGAAATATGAGTTGGAAGTTTAAAGGAATCAAATTGAAAGGTCGGTTGAAATTATTTTGAAACCCACTTTCAAATTGGAGTTATTTGGTTTTATTGAAATTATTTTTCTCCAAAAATATAATATATATGGAAATAGGGTAAAATGATTCCCTACAATAGAAAAATGGAGAAAAATGGATTTGAAATCATTTTTGGTATTTTAAAATATATTTATTTGGTTTTAAATGAACCATTAGCACTGTTTGCATTACCTGAAATTTTGTGGATTTTATTTGTCTCTGAAAAATAGTTCATGTTGTAGAATTTACTTTTCTAAAGATTTTGGTATATAATATGCCTATAGAGTTGTGTTTTTTTGAGTTCTTCAATGTTTCAAAAAAAGTTTAAAAAAACAGACCCCGCGAGGCCAGCTAGGCCAGCTGGCCCAGCCCCAGCGCGGCCAGCCGCCAGGCAGCGACACTAGCCACCACCCCACGTCCAAGGCAGCAGCGCCCCAGCGCCCACGTTCCAAAAAAAACGAGCGCCTCCACACCGCTCGATCGACTCCCTTCGCTCGTCTGTTTTCTCCCTCCCCACGCCCGATCTCTCTCTCACACCTGGCGCTTGGCCCCACCTCTTCTTTCTTATTTCACACGAACAGAAAGAGAAACACATGCGTACACGCATCGGCGCCACTCCGCGTCCGATCTTCATGAAAAACCTATCCCAAGCCAACCCCAGGCCCAAGAAATATGTCATATAAATAGCCATGACCTTCCTCGACCAATTCCCTTCGAAACCCCTCGCCAAAACCCAGCATATCATCCGCTATCATCGTTCCAATCTGGAAGCAGACGCGGCAGTTCATCGCATGTTTTCGACGCCGGTGAGAGATCCTGATCATCCTCCTTTTGGGTTTCGACATCTCACGATCCCTAGACGCTCTTTGACATGGTTTTGCACTCCCTCTCCATCTACAAAAGCCATCCCAACCTCGACGTCTTCTCCGGAGTATCCAGAGCACCGAGGTTCACCGCTTCATTCCGTCGCCGTTCGTCATTGCCGACCATCTCCGACTCCACCACTGTGACACCCCAAAATTTTGGCCTTGTTTTAATGGAATAAAATTTTGCCAGGATTTAAAACTTTGAATTTTTGAGCTCCATTTTGATTTTGTTTAAATCATTTCCTTCCCTGTTATGATGAGTTTTTCCCAAAAAGAAAACTTTTCAAAAATGTTGTTGGACTTGTTTAACCTCTCAAGAAAAACTTTCCTTTTATCAGTGTAACTAATTAAATAATTAGGTTGCTTGATCTTTATTTTCTTGAAAAAGGGTTTTCTAGGTTAAATGGCCATATATGAACTACAACCATTTGATAAATTCACTTAAAATTCCCACAAAAATTTGGAGATGTCATGTGATGTTTTTAAATCACTTTTATGCAAAAATATATTCCATTCATGAAATATTTTGAGCCCTACACTCAATTTTTCTTCTCTGGTCCAGAGTGCATTTTACACTACAACCTTTTTAAATATTTCTTTAAAACTTCTACCAAAATTAAGGGAGGTCAGTAGGAGCCTATTATTCCACTTTGTGCAAAAACCTAGTGCTGTTCTTTAAATTTTTTGAGTGAATCAACCTCTTTTCCATTCTGGTCCAATTTGAGGATTTGTACAGCAACCACCATTTTAGTTGCTCCTATATCCATGATTATTCCTCCTACTTGTAGTCCCCCATGTTAAACCCTTAAGTCCAGGAGCATGCACCTTTTGGATCATTTTTGGTGCATGAAATAATGTCATTTATTTCCTGTCCAGAATTGAAATTCTGCTAAAGTTACACTAACAAGTTTCTGCTTTTGGCCAAATAACCTCACTACTCTCTCTTTCATCCACAGAGACACTGATCTGGAGATTTTGGCCACTCCAAGAAATGCCTAAGTGCCCTTGGCATTTTGTCAAACACCTTTCGGGCATGATCAGTTTTGACGTGAGTCCTTGTTTGCACTATGGACTTAATCCCCTGGCCAGACCAGCATGTCCAATGGTTTTGCCTTAAACTATAACCCCACCCTGCTAACTTTCTTGTGGTTTGGAGCCCCCTAACATGCCATAGCATTTCGTCGAGCACGTCCCGTGCGTGCACTGGGCGCGCCCAGAGCGCGCGTATTGCAGCCACGCGGCCGAGCCGACACGCTGGCCCCCACGGCTTTGGCCCGCTCTGCAGAACCTCGCCACACGCTCCCCTTCTCTCAGCTACGCGCCAAGCCGCCCCTCGCCGCGCCCGGCAGGCCAAACGCTAGCCGCCGCCGCCGCCCGACAGCCCTGCGCCGTGCAGCGCCGCCCAAGCCACCCCGGCTCGCCACCTGCCCCTGTGAGCAGTGCGTGCTCATCCGCAGCTTCGTCCCCTAGCGCTCGTCGCCGCCACGTCGCCCTAGCCACAGAGAGGCGGTTCGCCGGAGAGCTTATCCACGGCCGCCGCGGAACCGACCTCGTCGCGCTATAAATGGACACCCCGAGCCCCTCTGAGCACGCACGCGACCTCAGACCACCCCTATGGCACTCCCCTAGCTCGCATTCGACCCGGGGAGGCCTCCTTCCTCATCTCCGGCAACTCCTGCCGCCGCCACCACCCCGGCCAATCCGGCACCTCCAGTATCTCCCCCTCTCCGTTCTCTTCACCAAGAACCCCCTCTTCCTCCCATGAACCATTCACCCTACTCAATTTTGTTCGGGAGCCAGCGCCGCCACAAAGTCACTTCGCCACCGAAGCCTTCCTCCGCCGCGGAGCTCGCCGCCGGCAGCTCACCCCGTCCCCGCCGACCCAACGACTACCGGGAGGACCGCCCCAACCTTGCGGATCCATCCCCACCCTCGGGGGCCCGCGAGGAGCAGCCAAACGCCGGCGACGATCGCCGGAGCCCCGCTCTGCACGGGCAAAGGAGGGAGACGACGCGCGGCGACTGGTCAAACCTGACCAGTGGGCCAGGCAGGCCCACTGTCAGTGACACCCCGCGCCGCCCGCGTGGTTAAGTGGAGGCGTAAAGCCCCAAGTACGCCTCCTCTGCACCGAAAGCGTATTTCTATCTGAACCGTTTTCTTTTCTGTTTTATTTTAAATAACAGATTTGACCAAATCTTTGACTGGCTATAACTTTTTAAATATAACTCCAAATGAGTTGATTCTTTTTCCTACCTTCCTCAAATTTGGTCTAGTTTATTTTAAGATTTATTTGAAAAAATTTCAAACAACTTTTTGGTTCTGTTTTTGAAATATGTGTTAATTCAAATATATTTTTAAATAGGATTTTGGGGAGAGAGAAGAAGCTTTCAAAAGTTTTGGAGAGCACCTCACCCCTCCACAACATTGAAGGCAAGCATTCTGAACCCCGGCATAATATTTTTGGTGAGATCGTTGATACATTTATAACACCACCGCATTTCGAAGGACTTGTTATTTCATGTGATATGATCATATGCATGGGTGCATGTTGTTGATTTCCATGCTGTTGGAAATGGACTCACTTGTGATGATAATCACCCTCATGTGCCTTGCATGCATACCGGCAGGAACCCGGGAAAACCTCGGCCTTGGGTAGGCATGAGTTTGTCGCCGGTCTCCGTCGGGACGGTTATGTCTGGTATGGCATGGTAAGGTGATATGAGCGGTGACTTGTTGGATGAAATATATTCGTCATGCTAATCATGCAGGGAATACTTGAACCTCCTGAGTCGACCGTAGATCGAGTCTTGTTCCAGTAACCCCCATACTTGTTTCGTACTACCACTCGTCTCTACAGCAAGTAGAGTACGGTTCAGTAAGTTGTCAACCTCTTTCCAGCACACACCGTACAGAGAGGCCATGGTGGAAGATACCGGTTATAGCTGGTAGGCAGGCCACCTGGTCCGGGGGCATGGGTGTTTCCGGTTGGGACCGAGAGGGGAGGCCACCCCTTAGAGAGCGGTATATAAATTTGATCCCATGCTACGCGAGGTTGTAGCCTCCCCACTTAGAGTTTGCTTAACAGGTGTCGTGGGTGATTCCAGACACGTGTGAGATAAGCTGGTGTGTGCAAGTTAGGTGTGTTTTCAACAAAAAGACCGTAGACGGAATTAGTCCCGATGGACTAAAGAGATCCGTTACTCATGGGTAAAGAGTACACCCTCTGCAGAGAATAAACCTATTCGAATAGCCGTGTCCATGGTTAAGGATTACAGTCTGGGATGGGTCAGGTGTCGGTCTTAGTGTCGGTCTTCGGAGGTGAAACTGTTAACCAGAAAAATGGAATTACTACTCGTGACTTGTGATATCTATGATTATTACTTTTGTTGACTAACCCGTGATATTATTACCGAATATCTCTAGGATGGTTCTACCTCCGGGATATTCACTATGATCATTTCTTTTAAAGCCCTTTATGTGGTGTCGCTCAGACGCCCGACTGTGGCATTTCTTTTAAAGCCCTTTATGTGGTGTCGCCCAGACGCCCGACTGTGGCATTTCTTTTAAAGCCCTTTATGTGGCGTCGCCCAGACGCCCGACTGTGGCATTTCTTTTAAAGCCCTTTATGTGGCGTCGCCCAGACGCCCGACTGTGGCATTTCTTTTAAAGCCCTTTATGTGGCGTCGCTCAGACGCCCGACTGTGGCATTTCTTTTAAAGCCCTTTATGTGGTGTCGCTCAGACGCCCGACTGTGGCATTACTTGTTATTTATTTCATAAATTTTAATGCTACTCATGTTATTGAAATTTTATAAATAACTTGCTTGCACGCATCCGAGATTTATTTATCTTTTGTGACTGACGTCATGAGCATAAAATATTTTCAGCACATCATTGTTATATTATACCTGTGTTCATAATGTTTGCGAGTACATTCAAAGTACTCACTGGCTTGTCCCTGGCTATTGTCTTGGCCAGATTATCTTGCACGGAGATGAGCGACGCGATGCCAGCCCCGGAACCCACTCAATGGAGATAGCAGCCTCGCGAAGATAGGAATTAACCTGGTCAGCTGTTCCCGTGGGAAATGGAGTCCCATAGACACTGATGTTTCACAACCCGCTTCCGCCATCAACCACTAGAAACCATTTGTTGTACTCACAGGCCAGAATGGTCTTGTACTACATATTTTGTATTTTGCTTGGAATTTCTGTATCAAGTTGGAGCCTCATCAGCTAACAGTAATCCTAGGGCTGATGAGCACGACGGTCTTTTCTGGAAATTTATTACCCGGAAAACCCGGTCGTGACAGACTTGGTATCAGAGCCAGGCTGACCATTGGCTAATCCTATCTTGGCCAGGTCAATAAACTAGGCAAACCAACCCACCAGACCTTAACTAAACCCCAGCCAAGCTTCTCGTGCAAGATAGCCACACAATGACCCAACACTTTTGGCAGTCGGTGCCCAACCTATCAACCTAACTTGTCACTCATGCGCCAGTGACCAGCCCCTAAATAGTCCTTTCTCACAAGCGTGCGAAGGAAGATTCCGTCCCCTTTTTCCTATAAAAAGGGGCGCGCTAACACCAAACCAGCACACACAGCCGCTACCCCAAACCGAGCCACAATGCCTGGACCTATAGTGCACAACGAAACCACAGCAACCAACCTTGGAGGTTTTGTGACCATCCTCGCAAACCTCACCCGTCGTGCCTACGCGTTAGAGGAGCCACCAGAATATGTTGTGTATCAAGGACCCATGAGCGGTGAAGACCGCCAATTCTGGGCCACTGTGCACATTTACGGTAGGAGTCTAGCACCCGAGCGTCCCTACCGGTTCACCGGAAGAACAACTTCCTTTGAGCCACAAGCCATCCAGCTAGCCGCTCGAGAGGCTATAGTTCATCTCAGGCACTTGTCGCCCAGAGTTAACTGTCGCTCGTTCCACTACTATCCCAGACGTGAAGGGTATGGTAGACCACCCCAAGTTGCCAATGGAGATCACGAGACGGACCCCGCATTGTTGCACCTAGTGCGCTATGTAAGTGCACTAGAGGCACTGTTCGACCAGATCACTATTGATCTAATCGCAGCTCGTGGAGAGCTGGTTCGTCGAGCCCCGGCGAGAGAAGAAAACGAGCCCAACACCGACAACCCAGTCGTGCTGTTTGGACAACCGATCGAGACCCCGAGATCTGCCCCAGCCATCGGCCAAGGTGCTGCGATAACCCCAGAAGTGCTTCGTCGCATATTGGGAGCACACTCCAACGGGGTTGTGGCCAACAATCCCCGCGATGGTCATCATCACTACCCCGACCCTGCAGTTCCTCCGCCATCTCCGACTAATCCCGGCAGAGAGACACGTGGAGAAGCCTCGACATCCACCAGGCACGCCCGTTTAGACATAAACGAGGTAGACTAAGCCGTATGAGTAGCACCAAGTTTCAATGTATCCTCGTTTGTAATCATGCGACCGCGTATATTAACGCAGCCTGTCTTTGTGCCTCTGTTTTAATAATAGCCTTGCATATTTGGTCAGCGCATAGCTGCATATTTTTCCGGGCACAACTACCAAAACCAACCCGACGACAACCACAGTAACACGTCTCTTTATGAGATATGTGTATCTCTGACACTGACCCGACCTTTGGAGCTAAGCTGGCAAATTTTTACCTTTCACCACGGTAAAACGATCCGGCTCCATTGCTATATAAAGGCCACCTTGTGACCTTACCCAGCAACCCTCACTTTGTGCACAACACTCACGCTTTTTCCTGTCATGCCGAACCCCAACATTCATCTGAGAACCCCAGATGCAACCCCAGGTAGCTTTGTCAAAATATTGTGGGATTTTACCCGCAGTACCATGGGTTCTACCCAGCCACCCCAGTACGAGCTGTTCAAATCGAGGATCACCCCATCCACCTCGGAATATTGGGCAGCAGTACACATTCCTCCTGTAGACCACAACCAAGATCCAACGGAAGTTTCCTTCGTGGGGAAATCTATGCCAACCCCACACTTGGCCATAGAAGCTGCTGCGAAAGAAGCGATTGCTCGTCTTCGATCCGCAGTACCCTATGCCTGCGAACGAGGATATTATTACTTTCCGAGCCGTGCAGCACCCGGAGAAGTTACATCTTTTCCCGGTGGACGTATTGAGAGAGACCCAGTTCTGGCCAACCTTATCCAGTACATAATTGCTCAAGAGCATTTAAACCAGCGAGTGATGGATTATCTCCAGAGCCTCGCAGATTTAAATCCTCAGATTGCCATCGGCAGACCACTGAGACCCAACACGGAGAGACGCATACATCGACTTGTCAATCCACTGCCTCCAATTGAAGAAGAATGTATCCCTTTACCAGAGACATTTTATCAGGACCCCGTCCAGTTACCGTTTTCATTTTAGACGTCGCTACTGTATTTGTTTTTTCAGCATTTATATTTATGTGTGTGACTTATGCGTGATACCCTGAGTTTGTACGACGAGTCAATTATTTGGCTTCTACTAATGTGTGTAGTTTTTGTTGTGGTTTATGCTCCTTTAAATTAACTGTTTTTACCTCGCAAAATCCTGGAGTGAGCTTTCTTTTCCCTGAGTTGCTACATCTACACTTTCTCACGACGTGGATTATTTAATTTCACTCAGCACCACGAGCAGACTCACAACCATAATCATTCGGACACATACACTGTTTGCAAAACTTTGCAACGGTGTTACATCCAGCTAATCACCCCCCCCCTAACAACAGTTAGCACCCGGCACACTCCATCTACTCCTCATGATCACCACCACCGCGGAGAGCCAACACCCGAGCCGCAGCATCGCGATACTCGTCGAAGATTATCGCGCACAGGAGCACAGAGAGCCCCAGCAGCGTCGCCAGCCCTCCGCATATCAGGATCACAAACCAGTCCGGCATCGCCTCCGCCATTAGAGCCTCGACCGAGCTTCTGTAAGCAGTAATGGAGAAAGAAGGAGGAGGAGAAGTGAGGCCAGATGTGAGGAGGAAGAGAGAGGCACCCCGGCCTTTTTTATAGCTCGAGGTCGGTGTACGGTGGGCGAAGTCCACCAACGCCGCTCGTCGCCGATCGCCGGTGTTCGGAGTCGAATCCGCGAGCAGTGCCGACAGCGCGCTGGCCCGCGAGGTGAGTGCACGCTGCACCGGCAGCTAGCACGCCGCGCACTATCACGGTACGGCCTAGATGCCCTACACACTAGGCGTCGCCGGTGGAGAAAGCGCGCGGGAGAGAGGAGGAAGAAAGGGCCAGAGGGAGAAGAAGAGGAGACTGACAGTGGACCCCGGGTCCACCTGTCGGCCAGAGAGAGCACTGTGCTCTCGGGTACAACCAGCGTATATCTAAATTTAGGAGTTATCCTAAATTTATATCCAGCGTAGAAAACACCCGTTTTTGTCCCGAACCGTAGACTTTTCCGCGCAGCCCCAGTTTTTCACACTGTGGTTTTTCACCACTTATTGCCCTCTCACTGTAGCTACATCTTTATTGCGTAAATTATTTTCTTAACACCGCTTTTAGCAAATCTCGAGGGCGAAATTTTCTTTTAAGGGGGTTAGTATTGTGACACCCCAAAATTTTGGCCTTGTTTTAATGGAATAAAATTTTGCCAGGATTTAAAACTTTGAATTTTTGAGCTCCATTTTGATTTTTTTAAATCATTTCCTTCCCTGTTATGATGAGTTTTTCCCAAAAGAAAACTTTTCAAAAATGTTGTTGGACTTGTTTAACCTCTCAAGAAAAACTTTCCTTTTATCAGTGTAACTAATTAAATAATTAGGTTGCTTGATCTTTATTTTCTTGAAAAAGGGTTTTCTAGGTTAAATGGCCATATATGAACTACAACCATTTGATAAATTCACTTAAAATTCCCACAAAAAATTGGAGATGTCATGTGATGTTTTTAAATCACTTTTATGCAAAAATATATTTCATTCATGAAATATTTTGAGCCCTACACTCAATTTTTCTTCTCTGGTCCAGAGTGCATTTTACACTGCAACCTATTTAAATATTTCTTTAAAACTTCTACCAAAATTAAGGGAGGTCAGTAGGAGCCTATTGTTCCACTTTGTGCAAAAACCTAGTGCTGTTCTTCAAAAATTTTGAGTGAATCAACCTCTTTTCCATTCTGGTCCAATTTGAGGATTTGTACAGCAACCACCATTTTAGTTGCTCCTATATCCATGATTATTCCTCCTACTTGTAGTCCCCCATGTTAAACCCTTAAGTCCAGGAGCATGCACCTTTTGGATCATTTTTGGTGCATGAAATAATGTCATTTATTTCCTGTCCAGAATTGAAATTCTGCTAAAGTTACACTAACAAGTTTCTGCTTTTGGCCAAATAACCTCACCACTCTCTCTTTCATCCACAGAGACACTGATCTGGAGATTTTGGCCACTCCAAGAAATGCCTAAGTGCCCTTGGCATTTTGTCAAACACCTTTCGGGCATGATCAGTTTTGACGTGAGTCCTTGTTTGCACTATGGACTTAATCCCCTGGCCAGACCAGCATGTCCAATGGTTTTGCCTTAAACTATAACCCCACCCTGCTAACTTTCTTGTGGTTTGGAGCCCCCTAACATGCCATAGCATTTCATCGAGCACGTCCCGTGCGTGCACTGGGCGCGCCCAGAGCGCGCGTATTGCAGCCACGCGGCCGAGCCGACACGCTGGCCCCCACGGCTTTGGCCCGCTCTACAGAACCTCGCCATGCGCTCCCCTTCTCTCAGCTACGCGCCAAGCCGCCCCTCGCCGCGCCCGGCAGGCCAAACGCTAGCCGCCGCTGCCGCCCGACAGCCCTGCGCCGTGCAGCGCCGCCCAAGCCACCCCGGCTCGCCACCTGCCCCTGTGAGCAGTGCGTGCTCATCCGCAGCTTCGTCCCCTAGCGCTCGTCGCCGCCACGTCGCCCTAGCCACAGAGAGGCGGTTCGCCGGAGAGCTTATCCACGGCCGCCGCGGAACCGACCTCGTCGCGCTATAAATGGACACCCCGAGCCCCTCTGAGCACGCACGCGACCTCAGACCACCCCTATGGCACTCCCCTAGCTCGCATTCGACCCGGGGAGGCCTCCTTCCTCATCTTCGGCAACTCCTGCCGCCGCCACCGCCCCGGCCAATCCGGCACCTCCAGTATCTCCCCCTCTCCGTTATCTTCACCAAGAACCCCCTCTTCCTCCCATGAACCATTCACCCTACTCAATTTTGTTCAGGAGCCAGCGCCGCCACAAAGTCAGTTCGCCACCGAAGCCTTCCTCCGCCGCGGAGCTCGCCGCCGGCAGCTCACCCTGTCCCCGCCGACCCGCACGGGCAAAGGAGGGAGACGACGCGCGGCGACTGGTCAAACCTGACCAATGGGCCAGGCAGGCCCACTATCAGTGACACCCCGCGCCGCCCGCGTGGTTAAGTGGAGGCGTAAAGCCCCAAGTACGCCTCCTCTGCACCGAAAGCGTATTTCTATCTGAACCGTTTTCTTTTCTATTTTATTTTAAATAACAGATTTGACCAAATCTTTGACTGGCTATAACTTTTTAAATATAACTCCAAATGAGTTGATTCTTTTTCCTACCTTCCTCAAATTTGGTCTAGTTTATTTTAAGATTTATTTGAAAAATTTTCAGACAACTTTTTGGTTCTGTTTTTGAAATATGTGTTAATTCAAATATATTTTTAAATAGGATTTTGGGGAGAGAGAAGAAGCTTTCAAAAGTTTTGGAGAGCACCTCACCCCTCCACAACATTGAAGGCAAGCATTCTGAACCCCGGCATAATATTTTTGGTGTGATCGTTGATACATTTATAACACCACCGCATTTCGAAGGACTTGTTATTTCATGTGATATGATCATATGCATGGGTGCATGTTGTTGATTTCCATGCTGTTGGAAATGGACTCACTTGTGATGATAATCACCCTCATGTGCCTTGCATGCATACCGGCAGGAACCCGGGAAAACCTCGGCCTTGGGTAGGCATGAGTTTGTCGCCGGTCTCCGTCGGGACGGTTATGTCTGGTATGGCATGGTAAGGTGATATGAGCGGTGACTTTGTTGGATGAAATATATGCGTCATGCTAATTATGCAGGGAATACTTGAACCTCCTGAGTCGACCGTAGATCGAGTCTTGTTCCAGTAACCCCCATACTTGTTTCGTACTACCACTCGTCTCTACAGCAAGTAGAGTACGGTTCAGTAAGTTGTCAACCTCTTTCCAGCACACACCGTACAGAGAGGCCATGGTGGAAGATACCGGTTGTAGCTGGTAGGCAGGCCACCTGGTCCGGGGGCATGGGTGTTTCCGGTTGGGACCGAGAGGGGAGGCCACCCCTTAGAGCGCGCGATATAAATTTGATCCCATGCTACGCGAGGTTGTAGCCTCCCCACTTAGAGTTTGCTTAACAGGTGTCGTGGGTGATTCCAGACACGTGTGAGATAAGCTGGTGTGTGCAAGTTAGGTGTGTTTTCAACAAAAAGACCATAGACGGAATTAGTCCCGATGGACTAAAGAGATCCGTTACTCGTGGGTAAAGAGTACACCCTCTGCAGAGAATAAACCTATTCGAATAGCCGTGTCCATGGTTAAGGATTACAGTCTGGGATGGGTCAGGTGTCGGTCTTAGTGTCGGTCTTCGGAGGTGAAACTGTTAACCCGAAAAATGGAATTACTACTCGTGACTTGTGATATCTATGATTATTACTATTGTTGACTAACCCGTGATATTATTACCGAATATCTCTAGGATGGTTCTACCTCCGGGATATTCACTATGATCATTTCTTTTAAAGCCCTTTATGTGGTGTCGCTCAGACGCCCGACTGTGGCATTTCTTTTAAAGCCCTTTATGTGGTGTCGCCCAGACGCCCGACTGTGGCATTTCTTTTAAAGCCCTTTATGTGGCGTCGCCCAGACGCCCGACTGTGGCATTTCTTTTAAAGCCCTTTATGTGGCGTCGCCCAGACGCCCGACTGTGGCATTTCTTTTAAAGCCCTTTATGTGGCGTCGCCCAGATGCCCGACTGTGGCATTTCTTTTAAAGCCCTTTATATGGTGTCGCTCAGACGCCCGACTGTGGCATTACTTGTTATTTATTTCATAAATTTTAATGCTACTCTGTTATTGAAATTTTATAAATAACTTGTTTGCACGCATCCGAGATTTATTTATCTTTTGTGACTGACGTCATGAGCATAAAATATTTTCAGCACATCATTATTATATTATACCTGTATTCATAATGTTTGCGAGTACATTCAAAGTACTCACTGGCTTGTCCCTGGCTATTTTCTTGGCCAGATTATCTTGCACAGAGATGAGCGACGCGATGCCAGCCCCGGAACCCACTCAATGGAGATAGCAGCCTCGCGAAGATAGAAATTAACCTGGTCAGCTGTTCCCGTGGGAAATGGAGTCCCATAGACACTGATGTTTCACAACCCGCTTCCGCCATCAACCACTAGAAACCATTTGTTGTACTCACAGGCCAGAATGGTCTTGTACTACATATTTTGTATTTTGCTTGGAATTTCTGTATCAAGTTGGAGCCTCATCAGCTAACAGTAATCCTGGGGCTGATGAGCACGACGGTCTTTTCTGGAAATTTATTACCCGGAAAACCCGGTCGCGACAACCACAGGACAAGCCAAACCTCACTGCAGCCTCCGGACACCTCCGCCGCCGCCACACTGGAACAGAGCCGCCCGAACGTACGTTCCCATTCTCTGTAAGCGTTCAGTTCATCGGTTCGTCTTACTTAAAAAAACGTTTTGGTTTACTTAGGTCGGTTTAGCTTTTGGTTTATATACGGTTCAGTCGGTTAGATCAAACCGGTTTGCCGACTTTCTGTTTTTAAACATACGTGCATGTTTCTGTTAAGTCTCGGCCAAGCGACATTTAGTTACAGATTGCTCACCTCCTAGACCATTAGACTACCCGTTTTGTTTAATTTATTTTATTTCGTTTCTGTTTCAAAAAACAAAATAGTTCTGTTTTTAGAAATTCAATACCTTTTATGTTTTAGATCCAAATTGAGTGATTGTTTTTGTGTTGAGTCACAAATTTGTTTAAGTTTATGTTTGTGTACTTAGGTTTCAAATTTGAGTAGTTTAAACTTGAGTTTGTGAAATTTGTTCAAATCACTAAATTGGTCATATTTGAGTTTTACAAAGTATTTTTGATTGATTCTTTTTGCTACTGTTTTATTATGGTTTTTTCTATCCAGTAGCATATAGTTATTTATTTTTAGTTTATTTTAAATTAGGTTTATTGCAGAAATAGTACTGTTTTGCTTATGTAGTTGTTTTAGTCATATAACTAGTGTTTTTAATTATTTTAGTTAATTCTTTTTGTAGCTTCTCAATTGTTGTTATATATTTCTGTTAGACTACAGTAGTTAAGTTTTTGTAGTTATCTATTAGTGTTTAGCTACTGTTTTAGTATTTGTTTGTTTAGTTCATAGTAATAGTTGATAATAATAGTTTTATTAGTTTCAAAAGTAAATTATTTTTGCCACTTAAATATATGTTGTTATTGATCCTGTTATTTAGAAGTAAATTATTTTTCATAATTATTTTAGTATTATTTATTATTGTCTTAGTGCTTTGTTAGTTGTTATAGTTTTTCTAGTGTTAACTAGATAGTTATAGTAGTTTTTATATTAGTTTTTTTGCTAATTATTAATTTAGTAAATTATTTTCTATTGTTGCATTAGGATTTATATTTTCTTTGCTATAGAGAAGTTATTAGAGTAATTTAGTGTTGCCATGAGAGTATTGGTTGATATTGTGTGAGTTGATTTCTCCCTTTTCCTTGAAGTTTTCTTTGGAATTTCATTTGGTTTTCTTTGATTTCATTATTATTTTCTTTATTGCTTTTTGATTGTTATTTTGATTGATAGAGTTGATTGCTAGAATTGTTGCTTATGTGAATTCAATGTTTGACTATATAGATTTTTCATCGGAGAGTTACGTATAGTGCTATCAAGTGTTCCAAGAGCATTATTATCTTCATCAAGTATTACCAGGCAAGTTCACTTTGACCATGTTTTTCATACCTATGTTTTATTTGCATGTAGTAGCACCCTTCCAACAATCCCCCTAGTAGTGTTATTGAATCTTGTAGTTGAGTAGAATGCATGAGGTAGAAACCCATCTCCCTGTTACCAAGCCCTGGACGTTATATAGTTTTAATGCTATGCTATAGTAGACGGGGTTTGGTATGAGTGCACGAGAGTGGTGTGAAGAAGGAGGACTCTACGTCAATGGCGACAACTTCATGATGGCATCGGCAAGGACTGCATCTTCAGGACTCCAAGGCCTCAAGATTTCGAGACTCGAGACAAGAATTCAATACACACTACTGGGTGAAGGACGGTTGACGGGCACCCTGGAGAAACCAGTGGTTGGCCGGGATGCATGGAGAAGCGCCATGACATCTTGCGGAAAGCTTCACCCAGACTCAAAGAGACGAAAGAATACTTCATGCCCGGAAGCTTACCTGTGCAACCGCAAGTCACTATGGGCTCTGGCTTGGTTGACCTTGGTTGTGACTCTGGCTGGGACGGTGCTAGCAGATGTAGAACTATGGTAGGATTGGATGAGCACCGGACAGTGGTCAGGGGAACTCTTTGGAAAACCATGTTTCGGTCGTCTTGTTCTCAAACACCCTGAAGTGCGAGAACGTAAAAAGAAGGATCGAATCTTGCGGGTAAAGTGTACAAACCTTTGCAGAGGGTTAAAAACCTAATCGATTAGCCGTGTCCCCGGTTACAAACAATTTGAGCATCTGGACTTGGATCTATCTCGGAACTCTCAACACCGGACTGATAACTTAATTGTGGGCAACTTATGATGATTTGTGCTATGAGACATCGGTTGGCGGAACCATGTCATGATAGAAAACTCCATAGTACAGACTCCGGTTAATTCCTTTGATGTAGGGAAAACAAAACCAGCTTTTATGCAAACAAAACTCAGTTACAGAGCCACAAAGCCATATTGCATATAGTATAGATTATCATTTATTTTATCTTATTGTGATCTTGCCGGTACATTCAATGTACTGACCTACACGGCTGCAACGTATCATGTTGCAGATATTTCTTCGACGAGTAAGAGTTACGATACAGGGTTACGGTCTACACTCAACTTGCCGATGGCGTTGATGGGACTCCACACCCGATTGTTTGTTTCCGCTGGGACTTATGAGGTATATATCAGTTTTATGTTATTTATACATGTGATTGCACTTTGATATATACATTGATGTACTCTGTGTGACAGCATACCGATCCAGGGATAGCACAGATACACAGAGGCTTGACCGTCTGAGGTCGGGTCGCTACAGGAAGATAGCCCTTATTGGGCGCAGAAGCCAAGAAGTGCAACATTTATGGGGAGCCGGACACTACTCAACGGATATTCAGAATTTGGAGAAGAACCCTCCTTGCAATGCCAAAGACGATCTGCGCGCCGGACTCATCGACATTGAAGCCTGGTTCGGGGGCTACTGAGGGAGTCCTGGATTAGGGGGTCTCCGGACAGCCGGACTATTGGACTATGAAGATACCAGATTGTAGACTTTGTCCCGTGTCCAGATGGGACTTTCCTTGGCGTGGAAGGCAAGCTTGGCAATACGGATATGTAGGTCTCCTCCCTTGTAACCGACTCTGTGTAACCCTAGCCCCCTCCGGTGTCTATATAAATCAGAGGGTTTAGACCGTAGGACAACATACAATCATACCATAGGCTAGCTTCTAGGGTTTAGCTTCTACGATCTCGTGGTAGATCAACTCTTGTAATACTCATATCATCAAGAACAATCAAGCAGGACGTAGGGTATTACCTCCATCAAGAGGGCCCAAACCTGGGTAAACATCGTGTCCCCTGCCTCCTGTTACCATCCGCCTTAGACACACAGTTCGGGACCCCCTACCCGAGATCCGCCGCTTTTGACACGACAAGGTAAATGATAAAAGAAGAATTTTTGATGTGGAATGCTTTCTAACATATTTCTCAATGTAATTTTTTCTTTATTGTGGCATGAATGTTCAGATCTGAAAGATTCAAGGTAAAAGTTTAATATTGACATAAAAATAATAATACTTCAAGCATACTAACTAAGCAATCATGTCTTCTCAAAATAACATGGCCAAAGAAAGTTATCCCTACAAAATTATATAGTCTGGCTATGCTCTATCTTCACCACACAAAATATTTAAATCATGCACAACCCCGATGACAAGCCAAGCAATTGTTTCATACTTTTGATGTTCTCAAACTTTTTCAATCTTCATGCAATATATGAACGTGAGCCATGGATATAGCACAATATGTGGAATAGAATGGTGGTTGTGGAGAAGACAAAAAGGAGAAGATAGTCTCACATCAACTAGGCATATCGACGGGCTATGGAGATGCCCATTAATAGATATCAATGTGAGTGAGTAGGGATTGCCATGCAACGGATGCACTAGAGCTATAAGTACATGAAAGCTCAACAAAAGAAACTAAGTGGGTGTGCATCCAACTCGCTTGTTCATGAAGACCTAGGGCATTTTGAGGAAGCCCATCATTGGAATATACAAGCCAAGTTCTGAAAAATTCCCACTAGTATATGAAAGCGATATCATAGGAGACTCTCTATCATGAAGATCATGGTGCTACTTTGAAGCACAAGTGTGGAAAAAGGATAGTATCATTGTCCCTTCTCTCTTTTTCTCTCATTTTTTTGTTTGGGCCTTTTTTCCTTTTTCCTTTCTTTTTGGCCTCCTTTTTTCGTCTGGAGTCTCATCCCGACTTGTGGGGGAATCATAGTCTCCATAATCCTTTCCTTACTTGGGACAATGCTCTAATAATGATGATCATCACACTTTATTTACTTACAACTCAATACTTAGAACAAAATATGACTCTATGTGAATCCCTCCGGCGGTGTACCGGGATGTGCAATGATGCATGAGTGACATGTATGAAGAATTATGAACGGTGGCTTTGCCACAAATACGATGTCAACTGCATGATCATGCAAGCAATATGACAATGATGAAGCGTGTCATAATAACTGAACGGTGGAAAGTTGCATGGCAATATATCTCGGAATGGCTATGGAAATGCCCTAATAGGTAGGTATGGTGGCTGTTTTGAGGAAGGTATATGGTGGGTTTAAGGTACCGGCGAAAGCTGCGCGATACTAGAGAGGCTAGCAATGGTGGAAGGGTGAGAGTGCGTATAATCCATGGACTCAACATTAGTCATAAATAACTCGCATACTTATTGGAAAAATCTATTAGTTATCGAAACAAAGTATTACACACATGCTCCTAGGGGGATAGATTGGTAGGAAAAGACCATCGCTCATCCCCGACCGCCACTCATAAGGAAGACAATCAATAAATAAATCATGCTCCGACTTCATCACATAACGGTTCACCATCATGCATGCTACGGGATCACAAAATTCAACACAAGTATTCCTAAAATTCACAACTACTCAACTATCATGACTCTAATATCACCATCTCCATATCTCAAAGCAAATATCAAGTATCAAACTTCTCATAGTATTCAATGCACTTCTATGAAAGTTTTTATATTAAAGAAAATTTCCATGTTGTTCTAAAGGAATCTCAAAATAATATAAGTGAAGCATGAGAGAACAATAGTTTCTATAAAACAAATCCACCATCGTGCTCTAAAAGATATAAGTGAAGCACTAGAGCAAAAACTATATAGCTCAAAAGATATAAGTGAAGCACATAGAGTATTCTAATAAATTTCAAATCATGTGAGTCTCTCTCAAAATATGTGTACATCAAGGATGATTGTGGTAAACTAAAAAGCAAAGACTCAAATAATACAATACGCTCCAAGCAAAACACATATCATGTGGTGAATAAAAATATAGCTCCAAGTAAAGTTACCGATAGACGAAGACGAAAGAGGGGATGCCTTCAGGGGCATCCCCAAGCGTAGGCTTTTTGGTGTCCTTGAATTTTACCTTGGGTGCCATGGGAATCCCCAAGCTTAGGCTCTTGCCACTCTTTGTTTCATAATCCATCAAATCTTTACCCAAAACTTGAAAACTTCACAACACAAAACTCAAAATAGAAAATCTCGGGAGCTCCGTTAGCGAAAGAAAACAAAACACCACTTCAAGGTACTGTAATGAACTCATTATTTATTTATATTGGTGTTAAACCTACTGTATTCCAACTTCTCTATGGTTTATAAACTCTTTTACTTCCCATAGGTTCATCAAAGTAAGCAAACAACACACGAAAAACAGAATCTGTCAAAAAACAGAACAGTCTGTAGTAATCTGTAGCTAACGCAAACTTCTGGAACCCCAAAAATTCTAAAATAAATTTCTGGACGTGAGTAATTTATCTATTAATCATCTTCAAAAAGAATTAACTAAATAGCACTTTCCAAATAAAAATGGTAGCAATTCTCGTAAGCGCTAAAGTTTCTGTTTTTTACAGCAAGATCAAAAAGACTTTCCCCAAGTCTTCCCAACTGTTCTACTTGGCACAAACACTAATTAAACAAAAGAAACACAACCAAAACAGAGGCTAGATAAATTATTTATTACTGAACAGGAGCCAAAAGCAAGGAATAAAAATAAAATTGGGTTGCCTCCCAACAAGCGCTATCGTTTAACGCCCCTAGCTAGGCATAAAAGCAAGGATAGATCTAGGTATTGCCATAATAATAGGATAGATCATGAAAGCTCATTTCATATTCTCTATGTTCAGCAGCAAGTTTTCTTTGAGGCAAGCAAAAGTAATAAAAAGGGCTAAATTTACTGGGACAGAAGTCCCCAAGATCAATTTTGGGAGGTATAGGTTCCTCCTTTGGCCCTTCATATTGCACAACCAATTCATCATTATAAGCATTCTTTTGACAAAACTTCATAAGCCTATATTCAAGAGAATATCCTAGCTCATTATATCGAATAGCAAAATCATTATTAAGTTCAGAAATTCTATCAACTAGAACATTGGTAGGAACCTTTTTTCTAAGGTTCCCATTAAAAGCAACAAAGTCTAAAGATTGAAAGCGTATTATTTCCTCTTGATCAAAGAGGATTGCCTCTATGGGAGGATGGCCAGCGTCCACCCTATAGTGCGCAAATATTTCTTTTGCCTATTTTATTATAAATCTGAATTCATGAGCCAAAAAGATAGTAGCGGCACGCTTAATAGAAGAATGCTCAATATTAGAAAATTCTAGGAAACTCCTTTGTATGCAAGGATGCATGTGCATAAATTGCCTTTCAAGTTCAACTACAAGCATGGCGATAGCGTCTGCAAGACTACTAGTTCTATGAATAATAGAACTAGCCATAGAAGGCAAGGCACCGGCACAAGTAAAGAATTCTTGGATAACTCCTTTTCAAATAATATTACCACTAACGATTCGGAATTTTTTTGTACGTAAGATAGGGGGTTCTTGAGCAGGAGCATCAGAATTTTCCATGTTATTATTATTGTCCATATCAACAATAATTTCCCCAATTTCAGACATAACAGCGAAAAGTGCGAGGAGCAAAAGAAAGATGGAGGCAAACAGAAAAGAGAGGGCGAATAAAATGGCAAGGGTGAAGTGGGGGAGAGGAAAACGAGAGGCAAATGGCAAATACTGTAATGCGAGGGATAAGAGTTTGTGATGGGTACTTGGTATGTCTTGACTTGTGCGTAGACTCCGGCAACGGTGCCAGAAATGGCTCATTGTCGGGAGTCAAATTTTGACTTGACTTGGCGCGAATCTCCCCGGCAACGGCGCCAGAAATCCTTCTTGCTACTTCTTGAGCACTGTGTTGGTTTTCCCTTGAAGATTAAAGGGTGATGCAGTAAAGTAGCGTAAGTATTTCCCTCAGTTTTTGAGAACCAAGGTATCAATCTAGTAGGAGATCACGCTCGAGTCCCACGCACCTACACAAACAAATAAGAACCTCGCAACCAACGCGATAAAGGGGTTGTCAATCCCTTCACGGTCACTTACGAGAGTGAGATCTGATAGGTATGATAAGATAATATTTTTGGTATTTTTATGATAAAGAGAAATAAAGATGCAAAGTAAAATAAACGGCAAAAGAAATAACTAAGTGTTGGAAGATTAATATGATGGAATATAGACCCGGGGGCCATAGGTTTCACTAGTGGCTTCTCTCAAGAGCATAAGTATTACGGTGGGTAAACGAATTCTGCCGAGCAATTGATAGAATTGAGCATATTTATGAGAATATCTAGGTATGATCATGTATATATGCATCACGTCCGCGACAAGTAGACCGAAACGATTCTGCATCTACTACTATTACTCCACACATCGACCGCTATCCAGCATGCATCTAGAGTATTAAGTTTATAAGAACAGAGTAATGCTTTAAGTAAGATGACATGATGTAGAGGGATAAACTCATGCAATATGATATAAACCCCATCTTTTCATCCTCGATGGCAACAATACAATACGTGTCGGTTCCCTTTCTGTCACTGGGATCGAGCACCGCAATATTGAACCCAAAGCTAAGCACTTCTCCCATTGCAAGAAAGATCAATCTAATAGGCCAAACCAAACTGATAATTCGAAGAGACTTGCAAAGATAACCCAATCATACATAAAAGAATTCAGAGGAGAATCAAATATTGTTCATAGATAAACTTGATCATAAACCCACAATTCATCAGATCTCGACAAACACACCACAAAAGAAGATTACATCGAATAGATCTCCAAGAAGATCGAGGAGAACTTTGTAATGAGATCCAAAGAGAGAGAAGAAGTCATCTAGCTAATAACTATGGACCCGTAGGTCTGAAGTAAACTACTCACACATCACCGGAGAGGCCATGGAGTTGATGTAGAGGCCCTCCATGATCAACTCCCCCTCCGGCAGAACTCCGGAAAAGGCCCCAAGATGGGAACTCTCGGGTATAGAAGGTTGCGGCAGTGGAATTAGGTTTTCATGGTGCTCCTGGATGTTCGGGGGTACGTGGATATATATAGGAGGAAGAAGTACGTCGGTGGAGCAACAAGGGGCCCACGAGGGTGGAGGGCATGCCTAGAGGGGTAGGCGTGCCCCCTGCCTCGTGCCCTCCTCGATCGTTTCTTGACGCCCACTCCGAGTCTCTTGGATCATGTTTGTTGAGAAAATCACGTTCCCAAAGGTTTCATTCCGTTTGGACTCTGTTTGATATTCCTTTTCTGCGAAACCCTAAAATAGGCAAAAAACAGCAATTTGGGTTGGGCCTCTGGTTAGTAGGTTAGTCCCAAAAATGATATAAAAGTGTAAAAATAAAGCCCATTAACATCCAAAATAGATAATATAATAGCATGGAGCAATCAAAAATTATAGATACGTTGGAGATGTATCAGCCCATGTCGCCATTGGGTGGTATTTGGATCTTTTATTCCTCGTCTATACTCTGGGACTCTGATCTCTCTTCTATTCGGGTTAAATGAATTTTACTAAATCTAACATTAGGATCTGTTGATCACTTTCAACCTGAGAGCAACTTATTACCGATGATCGTCTGCTCCACCAAAAGATTCCGAGGTTACTCTACGATGTTCTCCCGAGACACTTGTACCCACTCCCTTTGCAAATTCCCTACCACTATTATATCCTTATTGATAACTGCATACACTTGCCATTCTTACATTCAATCCCATTGATATTATTATTACAAGATGCCTCGAACTACTCTCCGTTGTTCCAAGAATCCTTCGAGCTTACCGCCTTGTAGTTCCTTGTCACCTGAATACCCCTACGGATAATTTTGTGCACCTATCGAGTATCCGCTCATCCTCAGTTGATTCATGTAATTCCCAAAAGTCATCGTAATACCATTCGTTCTTCTGAAAATCCTCAACAGCCTATTGTTCTTGAATTTCTTGCTTGCTTGCATTATGGTCAATACCATAAGTCTAGTAATCTTATTGTCATCCTTTGTCATTATCATTTTGAGTGCGTTGATACAATATGTTGCGAATGCTTGCAATCCTCAATCAGATCCTAGAATTCATCCTTCTGACTCAGACGTCATTTTAACATGTGCTGGATATCGACCAATCAAATCGCCATCGATTGTACCCCTAAGGCTATTCTACCTATCCATCCCTAATCAGAGCATTGCTTCTGATCCCTTGTCTTGGAATTCATAATTCCTTTGCAATTGAGCTTTGAGTTAGTCAGTTGTTTCTATAATCTAATCTCCTTGCATTCTTTCTTCCTCTGGTTCAGTACTGATGCTCACATCAGATCCCTTGTGGACCACCTGACCCTTTGTCGGATTTTATCTGACAACGTCCTTCATATTCAATGAGCTTGTGAGCCTTTCCTTGGATACATAATGCCTTTGGTAAATTGTATCCTCTTCTTTCTCAAGCATGCTCTAGTATCGAGCTTGTGTTATTTATTCTTGAAATTTATGGTATATGCTCCTAAGATGCCCCGATGGGTTGAACCTATGCCTTCCCCAAACCGTATGAACCCGAAAGTTTTTGCAAGTCATACTCTTATGTTGCTGCGCCAAATAAAAAAATTCAACACTACAACTTTTTCGAAAACGAGAAGTGAATGAAAGGTTATGCATTGCAGAAGTGGGAGTCGACCTTGAACCTTTGTGTTCATGCCCATGGACATGATGCGGAACTTACCATGAAAGCTTCTTGCAAGAATATTTAGTCATTTGAATAATTCTTCCGGTATCGTAAATTGGATCCCTTGTAGTTATGGTTCCGACCATGCTAACCTTATTCAATGTATCCGACAGGAAACCATTCCATTGCCTCGTCTATTCTGACAAGATTAAAGTATCTGCTATCGCAAGTCAATGCTCCAATTCAGTTTCTATTCTGATTTGCCTTCGAGTATACCCTCTGGTATCTCGAGAATATCTAAGAACTATGTTGCATCTTATGAGTTCTTCATCGGCTATTATTTTTCACCGATTCCAATTTTTCATTGGTTCTGAGTTGTTAGTCGCTCAAGAACACCGGTAAGTGAACCGATTCCGCACTCTGGTTTGATAACTCTAAGTAATTTTCGTTGCTTATGAGATTAATAATCCTTCAAGTCATTACTAGCCTGATCAGCTACATCATTATCGTGCTAATTTTAACTATGCTACCTGATCCTTCTTCTCGGAGCACAATTTTTGACAATGAGCTAAGCTTACGTCGCTCTTCCTCATCATACCATTTCACCTCGAACAGAAAGCTTGATTCCGAGTTGGAGACGTATCCGTGGTGCCAATAATATTTCGCTATAGCACTCCTTTTGCTTGATGCAGTCGTTGTTGTTTGACTGGTTCTTTGTGGATCCTCTCGACAAAATTTGTCGTGATCATCATCAACATTTTGACTCCTTCCAGAATATCAATCAAATTCTTGATGACAAGTACCATCCTTCCCCCTCAATGATTGTGTTATCATCGACAACATTATTGCTTTCCCTCCAACACAAACTTGTTTGTGTTTTGTTTTATACCCGGAGATCCTTACTATCCAGCAATTATTCTTCTTTACCTTGGAGTATTACCATCTTTTATGTCAAAAATGTCGTGAGAATTTCACCACCTCTTATGAATTCTTGGTACAAGTGATACTTCTTGCCATTTCCGTTCATTCCTTGGTCCCCGTGTTGTTTCTAACCAGAAAGCCGACAATTGAACTATGATGTGCGAATTCAAAAGTTCTAGCAACCATATTGCTTTGAAGTTAATGGTCGACATTACATTCTTAGGCCATTGGTTATCGAATCACCATTCTAACATTGATCGTACTTCCTAAGCCATATTTTAGGTGCACCTTTCAGCCAATGTTTAATTGTGTATGTTTTATTTTTCTCTAGAATACATCATTATATCATTTGATATGACAAATGTTATCTCTTTATTCACATAATTGTGGAAATCCACCTTTTTGGAAATCTCGATGATATGTCGCCGAGTCCATCAGCCACCTGCTCATCCTCTCCTTGGTTTAATGCTGAACTATGGTTTCGGAACTTGCTTCCATGGTTCATTTCCCGAGAATCTTAAAATGTCTTTGTGTTAACTGTTGTTGCACCTTTTCTTCTCGGGCATCTTGAGTCTGAGGTATCCTGACACCAATCAGATCTGAATCTTAGTCAGATATGATGGTTGGGACATATTTCCAAGAGTTATAACACTGGTCTTTATACGACTCGGTAAGGTGATGTCATGCCTAGCCCACCTGGCCGGAGAACCTATTGTTATAGTTTCCTATTTAGCAAGGTTAACCATTCTTACATGAGGAAATCATAAGACTTATTCTATATGTTGTTCCCGATGAATCCTTTGTGTATCAAAAGTTTGACCTTTGCTTGAAGACCATGTCAATGCTATCTCAAAGCATGTTTGTGGTACTCCGATTTTCAACAAGAACAATTGAAGCCCAATGCTAAATGTTTCTTGCTATATTATCCTAACACCGTTGCATGGGTAATGTCATGAAATTTCTGTCCCCTTACCTAAAGGGATTTCTACATTATATCCTGTCATAGATATCATGCTCTTCTTGTCCTTGGAAAGGGTATACCCTTGAAATATGTGTTTAAACACATTTTCCTTTCCATTGTTCTGTTTAATCTGATAATCAAATTTTCCTTTCCATTGTTTGTTTAGCCTTTCTTGTAATCTGACTTAGCTGAGTAGTGATAATACCCTGCTTAGGTAAGCACCTTGTTGAACCACTCTGTCAGTAAAGACCCTGTTACTATGGTTCATGACATTCTAGTAACCACTGTTGGACGAGAACTTTGCCTATTGGTGTGCCTCGTTCAACGAGCAGGAAAATGGTTCTCTTCATCCCTCGCGCTTGGTACCGATGTTGTTGCCGACATAACCAATAGTCTATCCTCTGACATGCCTTGCTTACATGATCATGCAAGACGTCATCGCCCTTCCTATTTTTAACCCACATGGTGGGCCCATAACCCACAGTTCCACAGGATCGAAACCTGACTCTCCTGTACACCCTGTTGTTAAAGTTATTCCTCGCGCCTGACTTCGTATGTAATTCACGGGCCACCTGCCTAGTGATCTATTGTGGTATCAGACCCAATACTTATTATCGTTGCTCTGAACCCCTTTCACCTTCTGATTAGGGCATCGAACGATTGCCTGCCCATTGGAAACTTCTCATGGTACCTTCTTACTTTACTCTCGATATTTTCTTAAGTATCTATTTGAGAATTACTTTCTACCAGATTCCCTGAGTTATCTGCCAGATAGTCGACCTTGTAAGGTCCTTTCTTCCAAAGTTACCCCTTGTCCTTTCATAAGTACGATGAAATTTTCGAAGAAAGGATGATGATTTCATCATGATGGCCTAAATAAGAGGAATGAAGACATCACGTAATGGATCAACTAGATTAAACTTTTAAGTTAATAAGCCACTGACACGTCGGGCCCACTAGCTAGTTAGTTTTTTTAAAATGATAATAAAATAAAACTTGTTATTTAACTCTCTCACTGACTTGTGGGGCCCGCTAGTCAGGTTTGACCAGTCATAGTCAAACTGTTGACTGGGCTGCTGACTCAGCTCTCGCCCACCAGTCAGCTTCTGCTGACTTGGCAGTTGACCTAGTCAACTGGGCCCCCCTGTCAGCCTCTACTGCATATGGCTGGGTACACTTCCTGTGTACCCCTAGCATTTAAATATTAATTTAATTTCGAATTGAATTAAATCCAAATTAGAAAATTATTATAACTTTAAAAAATAATATAAAATAATCTGTAGCTCGGATGAAAATACTTTGTACATGAAAGTTGCTCAGAACGACGAGACGAATCCGGATACATAGCCCGTTCGTCCGCCGCACATCCCTAGCATAGCAAACACGCAACTTTTCCCCTTCGGTTCATCTGTCCAAAAATGCAGAACTCCGGGGATACTTTCCCAGATGTTTCCCCCCTTCGACGGTTTCACCTCTTACTGCGTTAGGACACACCTGACACCATTACTTGTCATGTCATGCATTGATATGCATCTGTTTGCATTGTATTCATTATTTCTTCCCCCTCTTCTCTCCGGTAGACTACGAGACTAACGGCGCTGCTGGTGTCCCGATCGACTACTGTGTTGATGACCCCTCCTTGCCAGAGCAACCAAGCAAGCCCCCCCCCCCCTTGATCAACCCGATATCGCCTATTCTTCTCTCTACTGCTTGCATTAGAGTAGTGTAGCATGATACTGCTTTCCTTTAATCCTATTCTGATGCATAGCCTGTCTTTGCTACTATTGTTGTTATCTTTACCTGCAATCCTAAATGCTTAGTATAGGATGCTAGTATTCCATCAGTGGCCCTACATTCTTGTCCGTCTGCCATGCTATACTATCGGGCCGTGATCACTCGGGAGGTGATCACGGGTATATACATACTACACTATTATATATGATACATGTGGTGAGTAAAGTCGGGTCGGCTCATAGAGTACCTGCAAGTGATTCCGATGTGGGGGGATGAAAGGACAGGTGGCTCCATCCAGGTAGTGGTGGGCCTGAGTTCCCGGCGGCCCCCAACTGTTACTTTGTGGCGAAGCGACAGGGCAGGTTGAGACCACCTAGGAGAGAGATGGGCCTGGCCCTAGTCGGCGTCTGCGGTTACTTCAAAATAACACGCTTAATGAGATCTTGGTATTTGATCTGAGTCTGGCCACTGACCTATATGCACTAACCAACTATGCGGGAACAGTTATGGGCACTAGACGTCATGGTATCAACCGAAGACTTCATGACGTCAGCGACTGAGCACGCGTGCCGGGTTGGACCACGTAATGCAACTTCCTTTATAATGGAGGTTGCTAGGTATGCTCACCGGTTGCGTACGCAATGTGCAAGTGTGCAACGGGCGATGGGCCCAGACCCCTGCACGCATAGGATTTAGACTGGCGTGCTGAACTCTCTGTTGTGCCTAGATAGGGCTGCGACGTGTTGACCTTCCGAGGCCGGGTATGACCCAGGAAAGTGTGTCCGGCCTAAGGGGATCGAGCGTGTTGGGAAATGTGGTGCACCCCTGTCGGGAAGTTTATCTATTCGAATAGTCGCGTCCCTCAGTAAAAGGACGACCCAGAGTTGTACCTTGACCTTATGACAACTAGAATCGGATACTTAATAAAACACACCCTTCCAAGTGCCAGATATAACCCAGTGATCGCTCTCTCACAGGGCTACGAGGGGAGGATCGCCGGGTAGGATTATGCTATACGATGATTGATACGTCCATTTTGCATCATGCTTTTATATCGATATTTATTGCATTATGGGTTGTTATTTCACTTTATGTCACAATACTTATGGCTATTCTCTCTTATTTTACAAGGTTTACATGAAGAGGGAGAATGCGGGCAGTTGGAATTCTGGGATGGAAAAGGAGAAAATATTATAGACCTATTCTGCGCAACTCCAAAAGTCCTAAAACTCCACGAAACATCTTAAAATAAATAAAGAAAAATCCTTGCCAAAGATGAAGGCCAGGGGGCCCACACCCTACTCACTAGGGTGGGGGCGCCCCCCCCTCCTAGGGCGCGCCCCCTACCTCGTGGGCCCCCTGGTGGCTCTCCGACGTCCATCTTCTCCTATATGAAGTCTTTCGATGAGAAAAAAATAAGAAGGAACCTTTCGGGACGAGACTCCGCCGCCACAAGGCGGAACCTTGGCAGAACCAATCTAGAGCTCCGGCAGAGCTGTTCTGCCGGGGATACTTCCCTCCGGGAGGGGGAAATCATCACCATCGTCATCACCAACACTCCTCTCATCGGGAGAGGGCAATCTCCATCAACATCTTCACCAGCACCATCTCCTCTCCAAACCCTAGTTCATCTCTTGTATCCAATTCTTGTCTCGAAGTTCAGGATTGGTGCTAGTAGGTTGCTAGTAGTGTTGATTACTCCTTGTAGTTGATGCTAGTTGGTTTATCTGGTGGAAGATCATATGTTCAGATCCTATATGCATATTATTACCCCTCTGATTATGAACATGAATATCCTTTGTGAGTAATTACGTTTGTTCCTGAGGACAAGGGAGAAGTCTTGCTATTAGTAGTCATGTGATTTTGGTATTCGTTTGATATTTTGATAAGATGTATGTGGTCTAGCCTCTAGTGGTGTTATGTGAATGTCGACTACATAACACTTCACCATTATTTGGGCCAAGAGGAAGTGTCAGGACCCCGATTCCAAGTCACATCGATCTAGCCGATAACACCTCATATCACTTTGCGGCCTCACGCACGGTATTCCCACGGGTGTCGCCTTACCATGGCCGGGACCATTTGCGCCTTTTGGCTCACGTATATGATAGTGTCGCTAGCATCCATATGATAGAGAACCCGGGCTGACATGACTAGTCGTGAACCCAAATTGGCACTAACTTACGGGGACATGCATACATGAATCAACATCGAGCATGTCGGCCAGTCGCGTGCGAATCCGGGCTGTAGCACTGGGCTAATAGCACTTCGGTGAACCTGGCTGTAGCAGGCTAGGCAGGACTCCGGATGTCACTGCGTGACATTTCCCCGAAGGGACAGACACAGGAACGAAGTGAATCACATGCCGGCCAGTCAAGTGTTTCGGAGCAGTAGTGCTGGGCTAGCAGGACTCCGGTGAACTGGGCTGTAGCGGACTACTATGGATCATGGAAGCACAAGACTACATTTCCCCATAAGAGAGGCTACTAAGGACAAACAACTAGGTTGTCGGATCCCACACAAACCAAGCATTTCAATCATACACACAATATGCTCAATATGTGCAATACAACATTGCATCACAACAAGACTCTACGACTCAGAGTATTTATTCATTAGGCTCCGAGGAGCCAAGTATTACAAACATGGGTCTCATGACCCAACATACAGAGCATACAAGCAACAAGCACATGCGGAAGCTTAACTTGTCTGAGTACAGACAACTATAAATGAAGAAGGATCAGAAGCTTGACTATCTACAAGACCCTCCCAAGGGTACAAGATCGTAGCTAAGGAAACAAGCTAAACGTCGAAGTCCACGTGGAACTACTAGCGAGACTGAAGTCTCTCTGCAAAAACATAAATTAAGCAAACGTGAGTACAAATGTACCCAACAAGACTTACATCAGAACTATCTACATATGCATCGGTATCAACAAAGGGGTGGTGGAGTTTAACTGAGCAAGCCAGCTTTGACTCGGTGGCTATCCTGAACTACGACTGCAAGTAACTCTTTTGAGGTGGAGCACACGAGTCCACATATTCACCATATCAATACACCACTATGGATCCGCTCCCGTCTCCCTACGAGAACGCCATCCATAGCACTCACGCTTATCTTGCGCATTTTAGAGTATCCACTTTCACTTGTCTATGAACTATGCAAGGGGTCCAAGTTTCCATATCCGAGGAATTAGGCTATTCGAATAGATAATGATAAACCTGCAGGGGTGTACTTCTTCACACACGCTCTCTCCACTTACCACCATGTACACCTCGTGTATCTCGGTAACCTTCAAGCGGAAGCCTGGCGAGGGAGTTGGCCACGACCTGACTAACCAACAAGTCTCTAGTCCAGGTTTATCGCCTATTCGGGTTCCATCCGCAAGGAGATCCGGCCGGCGTGTCGCTCACGGCCCCAAACGATGTGTGCAGGGTTCCCAAGCCCACCATCCGGGTGCCACTTGGTACACCGTGCCACTGTGCCTAGTTTGTCCCAAGCCCACCTGTATCGGGTGCCACTTGGTAGACTACTAACACTACCTACAAACACCAGAAACTAGTTGCAACTCCTGGACAGAGATCGAGTTGATTAATAAGCCAAGAGGGGTCAAGTTACCGGAACCCAATGTGTGGTAGTAACTGTTCATGGATCACAAACACAGAACTCAGTTCCTGAGGACGGCTGCAATGAGACAACCCACCATGTACTCCTACATGGCCTCTCACCGCTACCTTTACCAAACCATGTTCACACACTTAGCTCTCAACAGTAGGACATGTTCACAACGTTCCAATTCACCCCCGATGAATCAGACCTGACACAACTCTAAGAAATAGCAGGCATGACAAACAAGCATGAATGAGTAGGCACATCAGGGCTCAAACAAATCCTACTCATGCTAGTGGGTTTCATCTATTTACTGTGGCAATGATAGGTCATGCAGAGGAAAGGGGTTCAACTACCGCAGCATGTAACAGTTGAAGCGCTATTGTCCTAATGCAGTAAAAGAGAGCAGGAGCGAGAGAGTGGGATTGTATCGGAATGAACAAGGGGGTTTTGCTTGCCTGGCACTTCTGAAGATAGTATAGTTCTTCATCGGTGTCATCGATCTCATCGTCGGAACGTCGTCTACTGAGAGGGGACAATCACCGGCAACTGAGAAAGAACACAATCAATGCAATGCCACAATATGATGCATGATCATGACATGGCAATATGCTGTGATTTGAGCTAATGCATCTAGCTATGATTTAAATGAAGTTGGTTTGAATACATGATTCAAATTCCAACTCCATATATGATTATTTAAATGCCCTTTATTTGTTTTGTCCAAAACAGAGGACAAACATTGTTCAAACATGCATAAAATGGTACAGGGGGATTCCTTGAATTTTTCTGATAATTTTCATATATAAATTATTTCATTTGGAATTATAGATTAATTTCTATGGATTTTTGAAGTTTTGGATATTTTCTGAAATAAATAAATCATTTCTGATTTATATAAATCCTAGAAAATATCTACTGCATCAGCATGACGTATCAGTGAGGTCAGCAAGTCAACGTGCTGGTCCAGGTCAAACCTGACCAGTAGGGCCCACCGGTCAGTGACACAGAGTCAACTACAGAGGCTGACACGTGGGACCCGGTCAATGCTGACGTGGCCAAGTCAAAGGTGACAGGCGTAGGGATGGCAATTTTATCCATGGATCTGGATACCCATGGATACCCGACCCGGTTGGGAAAGGGTATGGAGCACATTTTCGCCCATGGGTCCATGGATATGGATACTCATGAACAGCCGGGTTGGGCATGGTTATAGTTTGTGCTCCATGGATATCCAATGGATACCCGTATGACATGTGCGGTCATACACCAGTGATAGTAGGAAGAGCGAATCAATGGGAAATGACAGGAAATATGCAACTTGTGCCATGATCTATATGCTGCAGAATCAACCTCTGGTATGTCACACTTAAGGATTCATCATATTACTTGTTGCCTACTTATGCATGTAGCTTATGTTGTCATTTGTGAGTGAATGATGATGAGTTAATTTGATCTTTGGGAAGGCTTCATGCTGACTTTTCTATGCCCATGGAGCTCCATGGGTATGTGGGTATCTAGTGGGTTTGGGCATGGGCACAAGTTGTGCCCATGGATAATTTGGTGGATGGGCAGAGGGTAGGAAGATGGGTCATGGGTTGGATTTGGACCAGCTCCACCCGCCCCAAACCCGACCCATTGCCATCCCTAGACAGGCGGGGCCCTCTGAGATTAGTGCCAGTTTAACAGAGAAGTTAAACTAATTAATTTAGGCACGGGGGCCCACTTGGCAGTGGCTCTAGGGAGTGATTAGCTAGGTGTTTAGGCACTAATTAAGTGGCCATGTCGGCGGCTAACCGCCGGAGACACACAGATGCGGCGGTGGCACTCGTTCCGGCGATTCTGGCGACGGGAGGAGGCGGGGTTGGTCTCTACAACTGCTGCGCGAGGAGGCGCGTTGATTGGTGGTCGTGTGCGGTGCCGGGTCGGTCTGCAGCGGCGACGGCGATGACAACCGTGGCGGCCGGAGCACGACTATGCGCGGGCGCGTGCTGCAGCTCGAGGGAGAGCAAACGGAGGTGCTAGGCAGCACGTAAAGAGTAGCAGAACCACGCAGGAGCAACTAGTTGGAGTGGAGGGGCTCGGAAGCACGGAGCTCACCGGCCATGGCGGCGGCCGGAGCTCGGGTTCGCGGGGACGGCAGCTAGCGAACGGGAAGGGAGGGGGTGAGCAAGGGGGGAAGGGCAGGTGCTCACATCGGTCCAAATGAGCAGCTTAGCTGGCCCGGGGAAGCTCTGGAGCGGACGGAGCGGCGGGGTCGATCTCGGCGAGCCGAGGTTGAAGAAGATGGCGTGGACGTCGCTTCGGGGCGTCCGGCGTTGCTCGACTCGGCGGGGAGGATAACAAGGTCGTGGCGGAGCTCAGGGACACGTCGGAGAGGTGAGGGGGTGGTTGTGGCTACAGCGAGGACGAGCGGCGGCGATGGCAGCATTCGGTCGCGGGAGAGAGAGGGCGGCAGAGGAGAGGATGAGTGCAGGAGAGAGTGAGAGCGATCCGGGGGGGTGTGTGGCGTCCTCTAGGCGCTTCGGGGCGGCGAGGAGACCGGCAGGCAAGGTGGAGGTGGCCGGCGCGCGTCAGGCACGCGCCCGGCATCCTTCTGGCGCAAGGAGGAGGATGATTGGCACATGGGCCTGGTGGGCTGGCTTCTCTCGTGGGCCAGGTAAGTTACAGGTACTCCCTTCCTCTCCGTTTTCTATTTTAATTACTGTTTTATATTGTTTCAATCTGTTTTGATTTAGTTCAAGCACTAAATCATTTTTTTCTGATAGTTTTTGCAGGGACTGAAAGGAATATTCTAGAGCCCCTCACAAAATAACAGAGTTATTGAAGCATTAAATATATTTATAACATATATTTGCTCCAACTCAAATACAATATGTATTAGTTCAAAGATCCAAAATGCCATGAAAAAATGTGCATCATCTCTGGTTACTGTTTCCAGCATTTTCCAAAAATGATGAACATTTTTAAGGCCATTTGGGTTCACTAAAAAAATATTTTTAGTTGAACCTATTTGAATTGGTTTAGTCCTAGGGCTTGGTCATCCCCAATTCAAACTTCCTTTGAAATTAAACATGATGCATGGATTCAGATGCAACTTATTACAAACAATTCTAAGGCTGTGACAGGAAGGCATTGGGAAGCAATAAGTAGATGATGGGTTTCTAGAGTGACAGAAGCTTAAACCCTAGTTTATGCATTGCTTCGTAAGGGGCTGATTTGGATCCACATGTTTCATGCTATGGTTAGGTTTACCTTAATACTTTTGTTGTAGTTGCGGATGCTTGCAACAGAGGTTAATCATAAGTGGGATGCTTGTTCAAGTAAGAACAGCACCCAAGCACCGGTCCACCC
Organism: Triticum aestivum; assembly: GCF_018294505.1. Taxonomy (NCBI): domain Eukaryota; kingdom Viridiplantae; phylum Streptophyta; class Magnoliopsida; order Poales; family Poaceae; genus Triticum; species Triticum aestivum. The sequence goes on along the minus strand of NC_057800.1, from coordinate 123,978,656 downwards.
ACATATCAAATTATCAAAGTATCGAACGCGAATCATATGAACGTGATGAAAACTAGCTTGACGATATTCCCATGTGTCCTCGGGAGCACTTTTCCTATTATAAGAGTTGTCCTTTGCTATAAAAAGGATTGGGCCACCTTGCTGCATTTTATTTACTTTTGCTACTTGTTGCTCGTTACAATTTATCTTATCACAAAACTATCTGTTACCACTTATTTCAGTACTTGCAGAGAATACCTTGCTGAAAACCGCTTATCATTTCCTTCTGCTCCTCGTTGGGTTCGACACTCTTACTTATCGAAAGGTCTACGATAGATCCCCTATACTTGTGGGTCATCAAGACTCTTTTCTGGCGCCGTTGCCGGGGAGTGTAGCGCCTTTGGTAGGTGGAATTTGGTAAGGAAAATTTTATATAGTCTGCTGAAATTTACTGTCACTTGCTACTATGGAAAGTAATTCTCCGAGGGGCTTGTTTGGGGTATCTTCACCCTGTCCAGTAGAGCAAAGAGTTGCTCCTCAACCTACTAAACCTATTGAAAATGAAACTCCTTTTGAATTTCCTTCGGGTATGATGGAAAAACTGCTAGCTAACCCTTTTACAGGAGATGGAACAAAGCATCCTGATGAGCACTTAATATATGTGGATGAAGTTTGTGGATTATTTAAGCTTGCATGTATACCCGATGATGTTGCTAAGAAGAAGGTCTTCCCTTTATCTTTGAAGGGAGACGCATTGATATGGTATAGGCTATGTTATGATATGAGATCATGGAACTATAAAAGATTGAAGTTGGAATTTCATCAAAAGTATTACCCTATGCATCTTGTTCATCGTGATCGCAATTATATATATAATTTCTGGCCTCACGAAGGAGAAAGCATCGCTCAAGCTTGGGGGAGGTTTAAATCAATGTTATATTCATGCCCCAATCTTGAGCTCTCGAGAGAAATAATAATGTAAAGTTTTTATGCTCGGCTTTCTCATAATAATCAAACCATGCTCGATACTTCTTGTGCTGGCTCTTTTATGATGAAGACTATTGAATTCAGATGGAATTTATTTGATAGAATTAAACGCAACTCTGAAGATTGGGACCTCGACGAAGTTAAGGAGTCAGGTATGACACCTAAGTTTGATTGTGTTAAATCTTTTATGGACACCGATATTTTCCGTAAGTTTAGCACTAAATATGGACTTGACTCTGAGATAGTGGCTTCTTTCTGTGAATCTTTTGCTACTTATGTTGATCTCCCTAAGGAGAAGTGGTTTAAATATCATCCTCCCATAGAAGTAAAAGTAGCTGCACCTATTAAAGTTGAAGAAAAGACTGTCACTTATAATGATCCTATTGTTCCTACTTCTTATGTTGAGAAACCACCTTTCCCTGTTAGAATAAAGGATCATGCTAAAGCTTCAATTGTTGTTCGTAAAAGCAATATTAGAACTTATACACCTCCTGAGCAAGTTAAAGTAGAACCTAATATTGCTATTGTTAAAGATCTCTTGTCTGATAATATTGATGGGCATGTTATTCAGTTCGAAGGTGAAACTGCTAGAATTGCTAAACCTTGTGCTAAAGATAAACATAGACCTGTGGTAGGCGTGCCTGTTATTTCTGTTAAAATAGGAGATCATTGTTATCATGGCTTATGTGATATGGGTGCGAGTGCTAGTGTTATACCACATACTTTATACGAAGAAATTAAGAATGAAATTGCACCTACTGAGTTAGAAGGTATTGATGTCACAATTAAACTTGCCAATAGAGATACTATTTCACCAATTGGAATTGTTAGAGATGTTGAAGTCTTGTGTGGGAAAACCAAATATCCTATTGATTTTCTTGTTCTTACTTCTTCGCAAGATAGCTTTTGTCCCATTATATTTGGTAGACCCTTCCTGAACACTGCTAATGCTAGGATAGATTGCGAAAAGAATGTTGTTACTATTGGCTTGGATGATATGGTTCCTGAGTTTAATTTCTCTAAATTTAGTAAACAACATCATGAGGAAGAATTACCTAGTAAGGATGAAATTATTGATCTTGCTTCTATTGCCGTACCTCCTAGTGATCCTTTAGAACACTATTTGCTAGACCATGAAAATGATATGTTCATGAATGAAAGAAGGGAAATAGATGAAGCATTCTTTAAACAGGAACCTATTCTGCAACACAACTTGCCTGTTGAAATTTTAGGGGATCCTCCTCCACCCAAGGGTGATCCCGTGTTTGAGCTTAAACTGTTGCCTGATAATCTTGAATATGCTTATCTTGATGAAAAGAAGATATATCCTGTTATTATTAGTTCTAACCTTTCAGAGTATGAAGAAGAAAGATTATTGAAAACTCTGAAGAAGCATCGTGCTGCTATTGGATATACTCTTGATGATCTTAAGGGCATTAGTCCCACTCTATGTCAACATAAAATAAATTTGGAAGCAGATGCCAAACCAGTTCGTGATCCTCAACGACGTTTGAATCCTAAAATGAAAGAAGTGGTAAGAAAAGAAATACTCAAGCTTCTGGAGGCGGGTATAATTTATCCCGTTGCTGATAGTCAGTGGGTAAGTCCTGTCCATTGTGTCCCTAAGAAGGGAGGTATTACTGTTGTTCCTAATGATAAAGATGAATTGGTTCCACAAAGAATTATCACAGGTTATAGGATGGTAATTGATTCCCACAAATTAAATAAGGCTACTAAGAAAGATCATTACCCCTTACCTTTTATTGATCAAATGCTAGAAAGATTATGCAAACATACACACTATTGCTTTCTAGATGGTTATTCTGGTTTCTCTCAAATACCTGTGTTGGCTAGAGATCAATCAAAGACTACTTTCACATGCCCTTTTGGTACTTTTGCTTATAGATGTATGCCTTTTGGTTTATGTAATGCACGTGCTACCTTTCAAAGATGCGTGATGGCTATATTCTCTGACTTTTGTGAAAAGATTTGTGAGGTTTTCATGGACGATTTTTCCGTCTATGATTCCTCTTTTGATGATTGCTTGAGCAATCTTGATCGAGTTTTGCAGAGATGTGAAGAAACTAATCTTGTCTTGAATTGGGAAAAGTGCCACTTTATGGTTAATAAAGGTATTGTCTTGGGGCATAAAGTTTCTGAAAGAGGTATTGAAGTTGATAAAGCCAAGGTCGATGCTATTGAAAAGATGCCATGTCCCAAGGACATCAAAGGTATAAGAAGTTTCCTTGGTCACGACGGATTTTACAGGAGGTTCATTAAGGACTTCTCAAAAATTTCTCGGCCTCTGACTAATTTATTGCAAAAAGATATACCATTTGTCTTTGATGATGATTGTGTAGAAGCATTTGAAATACTTCAGAAAGCATTAGTCTCTGCACCTGTTGTTCAGCCACCTGATTGGAATTTACCCTTTGAAATTATGTGCGATGCTAGTGATTATGTTGTAGGTGCTGTTCTAGGGCAAAGAGTTGAAAAGAAATTAAATGTTATTTATTATGCTAGTAAGACTCTAGACAATGCTCAAAGAAATTATGCTACTACTGAAAAAGAGCTTTTAGCAGTTGTATTTGCTTGTGATAAGTTCAGACCTTATATTGTTGATTCTAAAGTAACTATTCACACTGATCATGCTGCTATTAAATATCTTATGGAAAAGAAAGATGCTAAACCTAGACTTATTAGATGGGTTCTCTTGCTACAAGAATTTGATTTGCATATTCTTGATAGAAAGGGAGCTGAGAACCCCGTTGCAGACAACTTGTCTAGGTTAGAGAATGTTCTTGATGACCCACTACCTATTAATGATAGCTTTCCTGATGAACAATTAAATGTTATAAGTACTTCTCGTAGTACTCCATGGTATGCTGATTATGCTAATTATATTGTTGCTAAGTTTATACCACCTAGCTTCACATACCAGCAAAAGAAAAAGTTTTTCTATGACTTGAGACATTACTTTTGTGATGACCCACATCTTTATAAAGAAGGAGTAGATGGTGTTATTAGACGTTGTGTACCTGAGCATGAAGAGGAACAGATCCTACGCAAGTGTCATTCCGGGGCTTATGGAGGACACCACACTGGAGATAGAACTGCACATAAGGTATTGCAATCTGGTTTTTATTGGCCTACTCTCTTCAAGGATGCCCATAAGTTTGTCTTATCTTGTGATGAATGTCAAAGAATTGGTAATATTAGTAGACGTCAAGAATTGCCTATGAATTATTCACTTGTTATTGAACCATTTGATGTTTGGGGCTTTGATTATATGGGACCTTTTCCTGCCTCTAATGGATATATACATATTTTAGTTGCTGTTGATTACGTTACTAAGTGGGTAGAAGCTATTCCAACTAGTAGTGATGATCATAACACTTCTATTAAAATGCTTAAAGAAGTTATTTTTTCGAGGTTTGGAGTCCCTAGATATTTAATGACTGATGGTGGTTCACACTTTATTCATGGTGCTTTCCGTAAAATGCTTGCTAAATATGATGTTAATCATAGAATTGCATCTCCTTATCACCCTCAGTCTAGTGGTCAAGTAGAGTTGAGCAATAGAGAGCTCAAATTAATTTTGCAAAAGACTGTTAATAGGTCTAGAAAGAATTGGTCCAAGAAACTTGATGATGCATTATGGGCTTATAGAACTGCATACAAAAATCCTATGGGTATGTCTCCGTATAAAATGGTTTATGGAAAAGCATGTCACTTACCTCTCGAACTAGAACATAAGGCATATTGGGCTATTAAAGAGCTCAACTATGATTTCAAACTTGCCAGTGAAAAGAGGTTATTTGATATTGGCTCACTTGATGAATGGAGAACCCAAGCTTATGAAAATGCCAAGTTGTTTAAATAAAAAGTTAAAAGATGGCATGACAAAAGGATACAAAAGCGTGAGTTTAATGTCGGTGATTATGTATTGATATACAACTCTCGTTTAAGATTTTTTGTAGGAAAACTTCTCTCCAAACGGGAAGGCCCCTACGTTGTCAAGGAGGTCTATCGTTCTGGTGCCATAAAAATCAACAACTTTGAAGGCACAAATCCGAAGGTGGTAAACGGTCAAAGAATTAAACATTATATCTCAGGTAATCCCATAAATGTTGAAACCAATATTATTAAAACTGTAACCCCGGAGGAATACATAAGTGACACTTTTCGGAACGTTTCAGACTCCGAAAAGGAATAGGTATGTGGTATGGTAAGTAAACCGACTCAAAAAACAATTTTTAAGGCAATATTTCTCCATTTTGGAATATTTAGAAAAATAGAAAAATAAGTAGCAGTCCAGGAAGGACACGAGGGCCCCACGAGGGTGGTGGGCGCGCCCTACCCATCTGGGCACGTCCCCTACCTCGTGAGCACCTCGTGTGCCTTCCGGACTCCGTTTTCTTGCATGTTACGTATTTTGGTTGGTAAAAATTCATTATATATTCTCCCAAAGTTTTTGACTCCTGTATCACGCAAATATCCTCTATTTTCGTTTCGAGCTGTCTCGTTGCAGATTAAATCAACATGTCTTCCTAGGATTCGGAAGGAGAAAGCTATGTGGATGATTACTTAGAAAATCCAAAGGTCTATGGAGATGTGGAACACGATATATCGACCACGGAGGAAGAAGAAGACTATGAACCCAAGGGGAAGGAGGAGACGAGCTCAGATGAAGATGAAGCACCATTGCCTCAACCTGGGGACATGCATGTGGAGTTCAAAAAGTCAAGTCTCCCTGATAGGGTAAAGAAACCCAAGTTCGAGTTTATCCCTTTTCGTCTTTTGCAGGAAAATAAGCAGGACCTATGCAAAAAGATATTAACCCTGGTGAGGGAGTCCTGGATTAAGGGGTGTCTGGATGGCCGGACTATACCTTCAGCCGGACTCCTGGACTATGAAGATACAAGATTGAAGACTTCGTCCCGTGTCCGGAAGGGACTTTCCTTGGCGTGGAAGGCATGCTTGGCGATACGGATATATAGATCTCCTACCATTGTAACCGACTTTGTGTAACCCTAACCCTCTCCGGTGTCTATATAAACCGGAGGGTTTTAGTCCGTAGGACAACATACAGACCAACAATCATACCATAGGCTAGCTTCTAGGGTTTAGCCTCTCCGATCTCGTGGTAGATCTACTCTTGTACTACCCATATCATCAATATTAATCAAGCAGGACGTAGGGTTTTACCTCCATCAAGAGGGCCCGAACCTGGGTAAAACTTCGTGTCCCTTGCCTCCCGTTACCATCCGGCCTAGACGCACAGTTCGGGACCCCCTACCCGAGATCCGCCGATTTTGACACCGACATTGGTGCTTTCATTGAGAGTTCCTCTGTGTCGTCGCTGTTAGGCTTGATGGCTCCTACGATCATCAATAGCGATGCAGTCCAGGGTGAGACCTTCCTCCCCAGACAGATCTTCGTCTTCGGTGGCTTCGCACTGTGGGCCAATTCACTTGGCCATCTGGAGCAGATTGAAAGCTACGCCCCTGGCTGTCAGGTCAGATTTGGAAGTTTAAACTACACGGCTGACATCCGCGGGGACTTGATCTTTGACGGATCCGAGCCACTGCCGAGCGCGCTGCACTGTCACGACGAGCATGATCTAGCTCTGCCGCCGAGCAGTGCCCTGGAGGCCGCACCCGCATCGGCTTCGACCCTTAATTCAGAGCCAACTGCGCCGATCGAGGATGGGTGGTTGGACGCCACCTCGGGGGCTGCGATCCCAACGGCGATCGAGCCGAACACCAGCCCCGCACTCCGCGAGACTCGTGATCCAAGGAGCCAGACTCCTCTCCGGACTCCGAACCCTCCGCGCCCCTGCCGATCGAATACGATTGGGCGCCGATCATGGAGTTTACTGCCGCAGACATCTTTCAGCACTCGCCTTTCGGCGATATTTTGAAGACACTAAAGTCTCTCTCTTTATCAGGAGAGCCCTGGCCGGACTACGGTCAGCAAGGTTGGGATACAGATGATGAAGAAATTCAAAGCCCACCCACCACCCACTTTGTAGCCACTGTCGACGATTTAACCGACATGCTCGACTTCGACTCCGAAGACATCGACGGTATGGATGCCAATGCAGGAGACGATGAAGAACCAGCGCCTATTGGGCCCAGGAAAGCCACCTCGTCATATGACATATACATGGTGGGCACCCCAAAAGACGGAGATGGCGATGGAACAGCGGAGGATGACCCCTCCAAGAAACAGCCTAAGCGCCGGCGTCAGCGGCGCCGCTCAAAATCCCGCCAAAGAAAATACGGTGATTCCAGCACGGGAGATAATAATACTTCGAGAGTGCCGAAGAAAACCCCCTCCAGCAAGATTCAACATAGGAGGATGGAGAAGCCAGCCCTCATGAGAGAGCGGCAGACAGAGAGGTCGAGGACGATAATTATATGCCTCCCACCGAAGATGAGGCAAGCCTCGACGACGACGAATTCATCGTGCCAGAGGATCCCGTCGAGCAAGAGCGTTTTCAACGCAGGCTTATGGCCACGGCAAGAAGCCTCAAGAAAAAACAGCAACAACTTAGAGCTGATCAAGATTTGCTAGTCGACAGATGGACTGAAGTCCTTGCGGCCGAAGAGCATAAACTCGAACGCCCCTCCAAGAGCTACCCAAAGCGCAGGTTTCTACCCCGATTAGAGGAGGAAGCACTTAAACCTACATCACCAGCACTTGATACGGCCGACCGGCCACCTCGTGGCCGCGACAGAGAGGCCTCTCGGCCCTCCACTCAAGCCGCACCCCGTACCAAGGCACGGGAAAATGCGCCTGACCTGCGAGATATGTTGGAGGACAATGCAAGGCAAACAAGATCGATCTACGGATCGCGTGGGCGCCCCATGACTCGAGACGGTAACCGTCACGCCGGACACAAATCCGGTAGGGCCGAACACAGTAGACAAAGCTCATTGGAGCTACGTCGTGATATAGCCCAGTACAGAGGCGCCGCACACCCACTATGCTTCACAGACGAAGTAATGGATCATCAAATCCCCGAGGGTTTCAAACCCGTAAACATTGAATCATATGATGGCACAACAGATCCTGTGGTATGGATCGAGGATTATCTCCTTCATATCCACATGGACCGCGGCGATGATCTCCACGCCATCAAATACCTCCCACTCAAGCTTAAAGGACCAGCTCGGCATTGGCTTAATATCTTGCCAGTAGGATCAATCAGTTGTTGGGAGGACCTGGAAGCCGCATTCCTCGACAATTTCCAGGGCACTTATGTGCGACCACCAGACGCCGATGACCTAAGCCACGTAATTCAGCAGCCAGAGGAATCGGTCAGGCAATTCTGGACACGGTTCCTAACAAAGAAAAATCAAATAGTCGACTGTCCGGATGCAGAGGCCCTAGCAGCCTTCAAGCACAATATCCGTGACGAGTGGCTTGCCCAGCACCTTGGACAGGAAAAGCCGAAATCTATGGCAGCACTCACAACACTCATGACCCGCTTTTGCGCGGGAGAAGACAGCTGGCTTGCTCGTAGCAACAATATGACCAAGAACCCTGGTAATTTGGATACCAGGCATAGTAGTGGCAGGTCGCGTCGCAACAAGTAGAAGCGTCGCATTAACGGCGACAATGCTGAGGATACGGCAGTTAATGCCGGATTCAGAGGCTATAAATCTGGTCAGCGGAAAAAGCCGTTCAAAAGAAATCCTAGGGGCCCGTCCAGTTTGGACCGAATACTCGACCGCTTGTGCCAGATACATGGCACCCCCGAAAAGCCTACCAATCACACCAACATGGATTGTTGGGTGTTCAAGCAGGCAGGCAAGTTAAATGCCGAAAATACCGACAAGGGGCTGCATAGCAATGACGACGAAGAGCCCCGGCCGCCGAACAATAGTGGACAGAAGGGTTTTCCCCCACAAGTGCGGACGGTGAACATGATATACGCAACCCACATCCCCAAGAGGGAGCGGAAGCGCGCGTTAAGGGACGTATACACGGTAGAGCCAGTCGCCCCAAAGTTCAACCCATGGTCCTCCTGCCCGATCACCTTTGATCGAAGGGACCATCCCACTAGCACCCATCATGGCGGATTCGCTGCATTGGTTCTAGACCCAATTATTAACAGATTTCATCTCACTAGAGTCCTTATGGACGGCGGCAGCAGCCTGAACCTGCTTTACCAGGATACAGTGCGGAAAATGGGCATAGATCCCTCGAGGATTAAGCCCACCAAAATGACCTTTAAAGGCGTAATACCATGTGTAGAGGCCAACTATACAGGCTCAGTCACACTTGAAGTGGTCTTCGGATCTCCGGATAATTTCCGAAGCGAGGAGTTAATCTTCGACATAGTCCCATTCCACAGTGGCTATCACGCACTGCTTGGGCGAACCACATTCGCCAAGTTCAACGCGGTACCTCACTACGCATACCTTAAGCTTAAGATGCCAGGCCCTCGAGGAGTAATTACGGTCAATGGAAACACCGAACGCTCCCTCCGAATGGAGGAGCACACGGCGGCCCTTGCAGCGGAAGTACAAAGCAGCCTCTCCAGGCAGTTCTCTAGTCCGGCCATTAAACGTCCGGACACCGTCAAGCGCGCCCGGAGTAACCTACAACAAGACCGCCTGGCACGTTCCGAGCAGGCGTAGCAATGCGGCCCCAACCTCAGCCCTCGCAAAAAATGCGACGCCAGTGCTTCGCGTACATAACTACGCTCTAGAAATACCATGGGTACAGGGGGAGGGGCACCATCACGGCACGCCCAAAACATGGCTTAAATCGCATCAGGGGCTGCCGGTTTTTTAATTTTCTCTTACTTTCAGGACTCCATTCTTCGGAAGGCCTGTTCGGCAGTTCAATTGCTGCACAAACGATGCAAGAACCAGGGAAGCAGACAAGCCATGCCGCATTACGGAACTCCCAGGTGGTCTCTATCACGAGCAGTATACCTCTTTCGCATACCATTCCGCAGCCTACCCCTGGAACGGACATGTTAAATAGTCCAACCTTTTGCTTATCGCATTATTTGTATCGTTCTGCTTTGATCGCAGCCCTTTTTAATAAACAATGCATAGCTTTTGTCTATTTTTGCATTACTCTTTTTTTACAAATATATGTTCCTTAACGACATGTTGCACCCGTACACTTTGGTACGGCCAAAATACGCCAGGGGCTTTAGTACCCTTCAATATGGTGTGAGAAGTCCGAACACTTTAACAAGTGCGGCACCCCGAACTTATAGCATTATATGCATCGGCTCCGAATCATGTCTTGGGTCAATAGTTGGGTTTGCCCGGCTCCTATGTTTTGGTGCCTTATGTTCCGCTGTGTCAGCTAAGGTAGCACTAGGAGAACTACTGCGATTGTGCCCTAGTTGAGCTGGGTCGAGCACCTCAGTAGAGAAAGCTAAAACTGACTGTCATGAGAAGCGAGAGATGGTCGCTGTTTGAGAGGTTTTTTGAGTCCCTAAAGACTTATGCCGCTTAGAGCGAGGAGTCGGCTCTATCCGGCCAAGGCGTGGATAGCGCCCCGAACTCGGCCTTCCAAATACCAGGGGCTTCGCCGAAATTTAAAATTATAGAATTCTATGGCTAAGTGAGAGTGTTCATGCATTATAGTCTGATTGCCTTGTTCGTTGTGCTGAGCGCCTCCCTCGAAGGACCCAAACATGGGAAAAAGAGCGCTCAGGTTTATCCCCGAACACCCCAGCACTAGCGGCACGGGGGCGGAAGCCGACGACTCGCCATCTCTCAGAATTGATAAACAGCCGCACAGAAGGTAATATTTTAAATTCCAACAGCATTGCTTAGCGCATGTGAACAAGTTTTCAGCGCACAGGACAAAACGAGCGAGTTTTACTCAAAAATTACATCCCTGGAACATTCATCCGCCATAAGGCAGGCACCCTTCAGAACATCCTTGTAATAATTCTCGGGCTTGCGATGCTCTTTCCCCGGCGGTGGCCCGTCCTTCACAAGCTTCTCAGCATCCAGCTTGCCCCAGTGCACCTTAGCATGGGCAAGGGCCCTACGGGCACCTTCAATGCAGACGGAGCGCTTGATGACTTCGAGCCTTGGACAGGCCTCCACCCGCCGCCGCACCAGCCCGAAATAGCTCCCAGGCAGAGCCTCTCCAGGCCACAGCCGAACTATGAGGCCCTTTATAGCCTATTCGGCCGCCTTGTGGAGCTCGACCAGTTGCTTCAGCTGGTCACTCAGGGGCACGGGGTGTCCGGCCTCAGCATACTGAGACCAGAACACCTTCTCTGTCGAGCTGCCCTCCTCGGCTCGATAGAATGCGGCGGCATCGAACACGCTACAAGGAAGATCTGTGAACGCTCCTGGAGAGCTCCGGATTCGGATAAGTAACAAGTAACTCACGTTTATGTGTTTGCTTTGCATAAAGAATGCGTTACCCGCCGCTATCTTTTTCACCGCATCCAACTCCTGGAGGGTCTTCTGGGATTCGGCCTTGGCAGACTTGGCATTTTTAATAGCCACCGCGAGCTCGGACGCTCGCGTCTTTGAGTCAAGCTCCAAACTCTCATGTTTTTTCATGAGAGCCTGGAGCTCTTGCCGCACCTTGCCAACCTGGGCCTCATACTTCTCCCGCTCGGTGCGCTCCGTGGCCGCCCTCTTCTCGGCCTCGAGCAGCGCTTGCTTAAGGGTCGCCACCTCAGACGTGGCCCCTACAATAGCCATGATAATCCTGTCATTTTTTTGCAATTGCACCTTTTTTATATATATTTAAACAAGGTATTTCTTACCTTCCTTGTCCTTGAGCTGCTTATTGGCACGCCCGAGCTCTTGCTCGAACTGCTCAAGGTTCTGCTTTAGCGTGTCCACTTCCGCAGTCAGTGCGGCGGATGCCAGCAGAGAAGCCTGCATACGCATATTGACTCCTTTTTGTTGGACTCCTGCTGTCAGGACCCCGACTCAATGCCACATCGATCTAGCATGTAACACCTCATATCACTTTGCGGCCTCACGCACGGTATTCCCACGGGTGTCGCCTTATCTTTACTCGGGACCGTTTGCGCCTTTTGGCACACGTATATGACAGTGTCGCTAGCATTCATATGATAAGGATCCCGGGCTGACATGGCTAGTCGTAAACCCAAAGTGGCACAAACTTACAGGGACAGGCATCCATGACCCAGCATCGAACGTGTCGGTCATCAGCGAGTGAATCCAGGCTGTAGCACTGGGCTAGCAGGACTCCGGTGAACCGGGCTGTAGCGGGCTAACAGGACTCCGGTATTCATCGCGTGACATTTCCCCGAAGGGACAGACACAGGAACGAAGAAGGACACATGCCGGCCAGCCTAAGTGTTCCGGAGCAGTAGCAAGCTACCATGGCTCGGTGGAAACACTAGGAGACATTTCCCGGTAAGAGAGGCTACTAAAGATAAACAACTAGATAGTCAGATCCCACACATACCAAGCATTTCAATAACATACACACAATATGCTCGATATGTGCAATACAACATGGCATCACAAAATGACTCTACGACTCAAGTAGTTTATTCAATAGGCTCCGAGGAGCGAGATATTACAAACATGGGTCTCATGACCCAACAATCAGAGCATACAAGTCAAAGCACAAGCGGAAGCTTAACATGTCTGAGTACAGACAACTATAAATGAAAAAGGCTGAGAAGCCTGACTATCTACCAGATCCTGCCGAGGGCACAAGATCGTAGCTGAGGTAACAAGCTAAACGTCGAAGTCCACGTGGAACTACTAGTGAGACTGAAGTCTCTCTGCAAAAACATAAATTAAGCAACGTGAGTACAAATGTACCCAGCAAGACTTACATCAGATCTATCTACATATGCATCATTATCAACAAAGGGGGTGGTGGAGTTTAACTGCAGCAAGCCAGCTTTGACTCGGTGGCTAACCTGAACTACGACTGCAAGTAACTCTTTTGAGGTGGCGCACACGAGTCCACATATTCACCATATCAATACACCACTATGGATCCGCTCCCGTCTCCCTACGAGAACGCCATCCATAGCACTCACGCTTATCTTGCGTATTTTAGAGTATCCACTTTCACTTGTCTATGAACTATGCAAGGGGTCCAAGTTTCCATATCCGAGGAATCCGGCTATTCGAATAGATGATGTTAACCCTGCAGGGGTGTACTTCTTCACACACGCTCTCGCCACTTACCGCCCTGTACACGTCATGTACCTCGGCAACCTTCAAGCGGAAGCCGGGCGAGGGAGTCGGCCACGACCTGACTAACCGAACAAGTCTCTAGTCCAGGTTTATCGCCTATTCGGGTTCCATCCGCAAGGAGATCCGGCCGGGGTGTCGCTCACGGCCCCAAACGATGTGAGCAGGGTTCCCAAGCCCACCATCCGGGTGCCACTTGGTACACCGTGCCACTGTGCCTAGTCTGTCCCAAGCCCACCTGTACCGGGTGCCACTTGGTAGACTACTAACACTACCTACAAACACCAGAAACTAGTTGCAACTCCTGGACAGAGATCATGTTGATTAATAAGTCGAGAGGGGCATTAAGCGATCCCAATGTGTGGTAGTAACTGGTCATGGATCACAAACACAGAACTCAGTTCCTGAGGACGGCTGCAATGAGACAACCCACCATGTACTCCTACATGGCCTCTCACCGCTACCTTTACCAAATCGTGTTCACACACTTAGCTCACACACAGTAGGACATGTTCACACGCCTCTGATTCATCCCCGATGAATCAGACCTGACTCAACTCTAAGCAGTAGCAGGCATGACAAACAAGCATGAATGAGTAGGCACAACAGGGCTCAAACAACTCCTACTCATGCTAGTGGGTTTCATCTATTTACTGTGGCAATGACAGGTCATGCAAAGGATAAAGGGGTTCAGCTAACGCAGCAAGTAACAAATATGTCGTTGTTGTACTAATGCAGTAAAAGAGAGCAGGAGCGGGAGAGTGGGATTTTATCGGAATGAACAAGGGGGTTTTGCTTGCCTGGCACTTCTGAAGATAGCATTGAGTCTTCATCAGTGTCAACGATCACATCGTCGGTACAACGTCTATCGAGGGGGAACAACACCGGCAAACACAAAAGAAACACTATCAATGCAATGCACAATATGATGCATGCTATGACATGGCAATATGAATGTGTTTTGGGCTAATGCACCTAGCTATGATTTAAATGAAGTTGGTTTGAATACAAGATTCAAATTCAAACTCCATATGTGATTATTTAAATGTTCTTTATTTGTTTTGTCCAAAACATGGGACAAACATTGTTCAAACATGCATGAAAATGGTACAGATGGATTCCTTGAATTTTTTTGATAATTTTTCATATATAATTTATTTCATTTGGAGTTACGGTTAATTTTCTATGATTTATTGAAGTTTTAGCTATTTCTGGAAATTCCTGAATATTTATAATTAAAATAATTCCAGAAAATTGTTAATTGCGTCAGCATGACGTCGGGGTGACGTCAGCAGAGTCAACACGGCAGCCTCGGGTCAAACCTGACCAGAGGGGTCCACTGGTCAGTGACACACAGCTGGCATAAGTCACTGACGTGTGGGTCCGGTCAAAGGCCACGTCAGCGAGGTCAACACCGACGCGTGGGGCCACTGTGATAAATTTAAACTAAACACGAATTAAGCTGTGATTAATTAGGGGCGTGGGGCCCATGAGTCAGTGGCCTAGGGGGTTGGTTAGTGTGGGGGGGTTAGCCGCTAACGACGGCCACGTCGGATTCGTCGGCGGTTGGACGACGGCGATGACCCAGAGCGGCGGTGGCTCGCCGGAGTTGCGTCGGAGACGACGGATCGACGCGCCAAGGGCACCAGGAGGTAGCCTGTGCCCGTGCGCATCTAGGGGGACCAACGGGAGGTGCGGGGGTGGCCGGGGTTCGCCGGAGTGGAGCCCGAGGCGGCGGCCGGAGCTCGGGGTTCGCGGGACCGGCGCTGCGGTGCACGGGAGGACGAGTGGTTAGGTGCTTTGGGTTCCTAAGGTTGCGGTGAGCATGCTGGTGGGCTCGGGAGCGAGCTGCGGTGGCTGTGGCCACGGCCACGCCATGGCCGGCGGCGAGATGCTTCGGTCATGGTTGGGGATCGGGGCTAGAGCTCGCGAAGGACGACGAGGAAAGGGGGAATCGAGTCAAAGGCTCACCGCGGAGCTGCAGGGATGGTTAGTGGGCTCGGGGGCGCGCCGGAGTGGCCGAATCGACGGAGAAGGGCACCGGGGCCGAAGCTTGAAGACGATGACGATGGCGGCTGCTCGGGGCCCTTTTGGTCGCGTGAGACGACGAGGAGGACGAGGGCGGAACAGCGGAGCTCGGGAGCGCGTCGGAGAGGAGAGGGGTGGCGGTGGCCGCGAGGGAGCTCGTCGGCGGCGACGGCTGCGTTCGGACGAGTGAGAGAGAGGAAGCAGAGGAGAGGGATGAGCTCGAGGGAGTGAGCGAGAGGGACCAGGGGGCTGCGTGGCGATGCTAGAAGGCCGTGGCGTTGCGGTGGAAGCAGGAGGTGGCCGGGGAAGCAGGAGGTGGCCGAGGCAGCGTCGGCGCCCGTCGGCCACGCGCGCTGCCTACTGGCGCGGGGAAGACGACAGGAGGAGGTGGGCTGGGCCGCGCTGGGCCGGTCCTGTTGGCCACCAGGTAAGTGGGTGGGCTGCTGGTGGGCTACCAGGTAAGTCTTCTGCTCTTTTTTAATTTTTCTGTTCTGTTTTATTTTTATTTAATCTTTTGCCACTGTTTTGAATTTAAAATAATTCAAACAATGCCAAAAGCTCCTCTGAATATTTTTATTTTGCTAGATGGACTTTTCCGAAAGCTCATAAAATATTTCAGGGGTATTTGAAATTATATTCTAGTTATATGAATATAATTCAAATTCAAATAGCTAATGACTTAAATTCAAAGTCCCAAAAAATAAATCTTTAAAAATGTTCAATATTTTTGGTTTGGATCAAAACCCTTGCCAAAAATATTAAACATCTAAGAAGAGCATTTTGGAACAATGAATGAGATTTTAGGGTTTTTGCCCTTCTTTTATTTAGGGTTTTGAGGCTTCTAAATTCCTCAGTTCAAGTTTCAGAAATTTAAACATGATGCAAGCAAGATGCAAACACTAGACAGCACCAGAAGCTAGGGATGTGACAACTCACCCCCACTAAACAAAAATCTCGTCCCGAGATTCAAGTGTAGGGTAAGACGATGGGGAACGCAAACTAGCACAATCTTCACGATCCAGGTTGCACTTCATAGGAACGTTGATTCGATCACCGTCATTGTCTTGAAGTCTTGCTCTGAGAAATCCTGCCAACATGACATGGAGGGAAGAAGGAGACTCTAGAAGGGTCGATCTTCTCGAAGATCGAACAACTCAGGATCAACTCATGGGATGAGACATTGACACATCTCTCGAGCTGAGACACGAAGCATAGATCTGAAGAAATGGAGTGAGACAGATGACGAGGGTTCGCTAAGTAGACAACAATTCCACACCTAAGAAGGTGGTAACCGATTGTCAACGTAGCGAGGAGTTGAGTGGCCATGATACCACGACGAAACATCCTGGAGGAGGGTGATTCGTAGATTATTACCTTAAGTGGCAAAAAGAATTACCTTTGATATAGAGATCATTGAGACTCTCTATATCAGCCTAAGGCAAATCACAACAATCGATTGGCGGGGGTCGGTAGAATGGCATACTCGGACTTGGATGATGTGGATTACCTTGTTGTAGACAACGTAATGGATGAGTTTGCTTATCACCGGAAATGGAAGAGACCCATGGTAGAATGGCACATTGGCGGTGCAAGCTGGGAACAAAATGCAAATGCTGGGAATGATTCTGGTAACTGGGGAAGAACCCAACAATAAAGAGTGAATTCACTGTTTGAAAAGGTCATAGCATTGCCGAGGAAACTGAGAGCACTATACAGTTAATGTCGACGATCAAACCTAGAACTTGCGCGTGCTCTCAAGAACTTGAGCATTTCCATAATCATCAAGGTTTTACCAACATCCGTGTCAAGGATCCTGGCAACACAACTTGCTACCATGATGAATGATGATGGATGATGCAGATGCAAAGGAAGATAACACTTTCTCAGATTTCACCCTAGCAATGCCAAGGAAAGAAAATCTGGATGATCGACCGAGAGACATTTAGCACTCCGCTTCTAATGTTCTCCTTGATGTGCTAGTGTATCCCATTCATAGATATGGTTTGATAACTAGAACATCAAGTAAAAGGTCGGACTTCGGGAGCAATAGAATCCATAAGGAACAGTTACGGAGGTAAATCCTACGAAATCCTTATGGGGAGGTGGCCAACTTCCTCAAACAAGATACTACAATAATAGGTCTTCCGGCTGGGTGTGTTGGCCACGACATCCACTTTACCGGTTATCGAGGGACCAATATTATAGTTCTTGGGAAATGTTCCAACCATCATATCTGCCTGAGATTCAGATCTGGTTGGTGTCAGGATATTCCAGACTCATCGAGTCTAGGAAGAAAAATGAAAGTTTGCAACACAAATCGACGAGATGACGTTGCGAGATTCTCGGGAAATGAACTACGATAGCAAGCTCCAAAACATGAGCTGGTTCTGCTACAAACATGTGAACACGTTGTCCCAGACAAGCATGCCCACATGGTAGTCTTACAATAAAACACTACCGAGTTCTGGTTGGGAACCATCAGCAAGGATATCGAAGTTCTTTCATAAGTCCGGATTAGCTCTTATGAAGATACTCCTTCTCCTTGAACAAATCAGTCAGTGGCTTGGTGTGCTACGGAATACATATGGAGTGGAGGTAATTAATCTACCAAACCATAGTATACTTTGCACATGCATGACTGACTTGGGACGATTCCAGAGGAAACAAAACTAACTTTCTCGAACCCACGGCGGCAACTTGCATCAAATGCACGTGAATCAAAGAAAGTCACTTCTTTCATCCAGCATATACTTCATGAACGGGGCATGAAGAAAATGCCTATAAAAGTTTCCAACACCAGGTTGATGTTCAACATGAATCATGGGGGAGACAAAATGCTGCTGATGGGCTCAATAACAACGCATCGGAATTTCCATATCACTGGACTTCCACCATCATGTGAACACGGTGATAGTATTGGTCAGACCAAAAGATGTAATGGCATATGCTCGAGGGATCAACCACGAGTAAGACAACATTACGAGCATCGTTGGTACTGATTTGATTGACGATAGCCCACACTCAAATCAAAGGATTGATAAGACAATAGGTCCAGCAACTGATCACAGGGACCAATCGATGAAGATATCATCTTTCTTCAACACACACTACACAAGAATATCCCTTTGGAATGAACTAAGTTAGGCAAGCTTTTATCTTCCAATTCTCCAAGTTGTTGTCTAGCTTAACCAACTAGCTCAGGGGTATCCAACATGGATTCTTGGAGAAATAGTGGTTTACAGGAATAAACCAACTTGATCACGAGATCAACATAGCGGTCAGGCGACAACCTGGTGATACTTCCGAGGAGAAATTCGGAATATCATGAACCACCGGTATGTTACTAAGCTCGAGAACAATCTTGCTTTTCAGGGCAAGATGATATGATCAAATGAGCGAGGACTTGACAAAATCCTAACTCATCAACCAAAGAGTGCACCAGGAAATAAGGACTAGGTAGCACAATCTATCTTAGAATGGTGATTCAATAACCAACATGCTAAGAATGAGAATATTGTCCATTTACTACCAAGCAATAGCATTGCTAGAAGTGTTGGTTTCACACATCACGATTCACTTGTCGGCGTTCCGGTTGCAACAACACGGGGACCGAGAAATGAATAATGATGGTGAGAAGTATCACTACATCAAGAATCCATAAAAGAAGGTGCAAGCCTCATGACATTCCTGACATAAAGTAGGTAATACTTCAGGGTAGAACAGAACAAAAGCTAGGTTGGCATTTTGATCTGTGAGATACAACTACTTTGACCCAATCCTGGATATGGACGAGGTACTGGAGTTTGTTTCTCCTAGTCATTCTAGAATAGAATGGC
Source organism: Triticum aestivum (assembly GCF_018294505.1). NCBI lineage: Eukaryota > Viridiplantae > Streptophyta > Magnoliopsida > Poales > Poaceae > Triticum > Triticum aestivum. The sequence goes on along the minus strand of NC_057800.1, from coordinate 123,959,638 downwards.
TTGACGGACCACAAGAGTAATAGGCATCGATGAGCGGATGCAAGCATACTCTTGATTGATAGATGGAGGTCAGAAAACAATTAAGGAGGGACAACTCAAAGAACATATAATTTTCTGAGTTGTGGATGCATAGATTAGTATGTCGAACCAAGTTCAACATGTTTCTTCCGGATAACCCATGCAGAGAAGTAGGACTGGCAGAGTCACGATTTATGAATGGAGAACTCCTCAAGAGTACTCTGATTGTGATCTTTTGGTTCAAATAACTTCTGCCTGAATGATTCATGGTATTTGGAAGAAGGAAATACCACGGACCTCGAGGACTATCGCAAGGTTACTATTAACCTAAAGGAACTAGCAAACACTATCAACATGAAGTAAGTAGAGTGAATCTCGGGTTCAAGAACCCAGGAATAGAATACCTACTACTAAGTAGCATCACAGAATGCTTTCGAGAATAAGGCCAGAATCATCACACTAGGACACAAATCATGGCTAGACCACTAGATGATCCCCTGAGACACCTAGGGTCATAATAGTAACTCCAACATAAATGTCAAGGCAATAGAATACCTCAACTCAACAATCAGTGTGATTGAGCTGGCATAAAGGAACATCGAAACCAGAGGAAAAGGATTTTGCAAATGCATCAGACTATTTAGAAACCTGGGATGACTCGGACAGCATAACGGCTATAAATGCTCAGAAAAGATTTGAGACATTCACAAAAATGGTGGCATAACCACTCAGAAGCACAATATCAAGGTTTCGAGATCAACAGTTAACATACGGAAGTAGTAGGAACTGAACTGAGGCTTAAATCCAACAATCTATAAGTCTACGGATTAGTAACACGTGATCCTGATAGAAAGAAGAGATAGCCTAGTTCTTAACCCCGTAGGAAAGATAAGATGACTCAGATCAGAAGGGCATAAGGTATAAGGAGTAAAAAGAGCCTTACGTTCCATCCCACAATCAATTCCCTTATATAACTAAAGAATTTCTAGACTCAACTTCGACCAGTTTGGCTTGGTAATCCTACAGGCAGTCAAGCTCTGATACCAACGCTGTCAGGACCCCGACTCAATGCCACATCGATCTAGCATGTAACACCTCATATCACTTTGCGGCCTCACGCACGGTATTCCCACGGGTGTCGCCTTACCTTTGCCCGGGACCGTTTGCGCCTTTTGGCACACGTATATGATAGTGTCGCTAGCATCCATATGATAAGGAGCCCGGGCTGACATGGCTAGTCGTAAACCCAAAGTGGCACAAACTTACAGGGACAGGCATCCATGACCCAGCATCGAACGTGTCGGTCATCAGCGAGTGAATCCAGGCTGTAGCACTGGGCTAGCAGGACTCCGGTGAACCGGGCTGTAGCGGGCTAACAGGACTCCGGTATTCATCGCGTGACATTTCCCCGAAGGGACAGACACAGGAACGAAGAAGGACACATGCCGGCCAGCCTAAGTGTTCCGGAGCAGTAGCAAGCTACCATGGCTCGGTGGAAACACTAGGAGACATTTCCCGGTAAGAGAGGCTACTAAAGATAAACAACTAGATAGTCAGATCCCACACATACCAAGCATTTCAATAACATACACACAATATGCTCGATATGTGCAATACAACATGGCATCACAAAATGACTCTACGACTCAAGTAGTTTATTCAATAGGCTCCGAGGAGCGAGATATTACAAACATGGGTCTCATGACCCAACAATCAGAGCATACAAGTCAAAGCACAAGCGGAAGCTTAACATGTCTGAGTACAGACAACTATAAATGAAAAAGGCTGAGAAGCCTGACTATCTACCAGATCCTGCCGAGGGCACAAGATCGTAGCTGAGGTAACAAGCTAAACGTCGAAGTCCACGTGGAACTACTAGTGAGACTGAAGTCTCTCTGCAAAAACATAAATTAAGCAACGTGAGTACAAATGTACCCAGCAAGACTTACATCAGATCTAACTACATATGCATCATTATCAACAAAGGGGATGGTGGAGTTTAACTGCAGCAAGCCAGCTTTGACTCGGTGGCTAACCTGAACTACGACTGCAAGTAACTCTTTTGAGGTGGCGCACACGAGTCCACATATTCACCATATCAATACACCACTATGGATCCGCTCCCGTCTCCCTACGAGAACGCCATCCATAGCACTCACGCTTATCTTGCGTATTTTAGAGTATCCACTTTCACTTGTCTATGAACTATGCAAGGGGTCCAAGTTTCCATATCCGAGGAATCCGGCTATTCGAATAGATGATGTTAACCCTGCAGGGGTGTACTTCTTCACACACGCTCTCGCCACTTACCGCCCTGTACACGTCATGTACCTCGGCAACCTTCAAGCGGAAGCCGGGCGAGGGAGTCGGCCACGACCTGACTAACCGAACAAGTCTCTAGTCCAGGTTTATCGCCTATTCGGGTTCCATCCGCAAGGAGATCCGGCCGGGGTGTCGCTCACGGCCCCAAACGATGTGAGCAGGGTTCCCAAGCCCACCATCCGGGTGCCACTTGGTACACCGTGCCACTGTGCCTAGTCTGTCCCAAGCCCACCTGTACCGGGTGCCACTTGGTAGACTACTAACACTACCTACAAACACCAGAAACTAGTTGCAACTCCTGGACAGAGATCATGTTGATTAATAAGTCGAGAGGGGTCGAGTTACCGGACCCAATGTGTGGTAGTAACTGGTCATGGATCACAAACACAGAACTCAGTTCCTGAGGACGGCTGCAATGAGACAACCCACCATGTACTCCTACATGGCCTCTCACCGCTACCTTTACCAAATCGTGTTCACACACTTAGCTCACACACAGTAGGACATGTTCACACGCCTCTGATTCATCCCCGATGAATCAGACCTGACTCAACTCTAAGCAGTAGCAGGCATGACAAACAAGCATGAATGAGTAGGCACATCAGGGCTCAAACAACTCCTACTCATGCTAGTGGGTTTCATCTATTTACTGTGGCAATGACAGGTCATGCAAAGGATAAAGGGGTTCAGCTACCGCAGCAAGTAACAAATATGTCGTTGTTGTCCTAATGCAGTAAAAGAGAGCAGGAGCGAGAGAGTGGGATTTTATCGGAATGAACAAGGGGGTTTTGCTTGCCTGGCACTTCTGAAGATAGCATTGAGTCTTCATCAGTGTCAACGATCACATCGTCGGTACAACGTCTATCGAGGGGGAACAACACCGGCAAACACAGAAGAAACACGATCAATGCAATGCACAATATGATGCATGCTATGACATGGCAATATGAATGTGTTTTGGGATAATGCACCTAGCTATTATTTAAATGAAGTTGGTTTGAATACAAGATTCAAATTCAAACTCCATATGTGATTATTTAAATGCTCTTTATTTGTTTTGTCCAAAACAGAGGACAAACATTGTTCAAACATGCATGAAAATGGTACAGATGGATTCCTTGAATTTTTCTGATAATTTTTCATATATAATTTATTTCATTTGGAGTTACGGTTAATTTTCTATGATTTATTGAAGTTTTAGCTATTTTCTGGAATTTCCTGAATATTTATAATTAAAATAATTCCAGAAAATTGTTAATTGCGTCAGCATGACGTCGGGGTGACGTCAGCAGAGTCAACATGGCAGCCTCGGGTCAAACCTGAGCAGGGGGGTCCACTGGTCAGTGACACACATCTGGCATAAGTCACTGACGTGTGGGTCCGGTCAAAGGCCACGTCAGCGAGGTCAACACCGACGCGTGGGGCCACTATGATTAATTTAAACTAAACAGGAATTAAGCTTTGATTAATTAGGGGCGTGGGGCCCATGAGTCAGTGGCCTAGGGGGTTGGTTAGTGTGGGGGGGTTAGCCGCTAACGACGGCCACGTCGGATTCGCCGGCGGTTGGACGACGGCGATGACCCAGAGCGGCGGTGGCTCGTCGGAGTTGCGCCGGAGACGACGGATCGACGCGCCAAGGGCACCAGGAGGTAGCCCGTGCCCGTGCGCATATAGGGGGACCAACGGGAGGTGCGGGGGTGGCCGGGGTTCGCCGGAGTGGAGCCCGAGGCGGCGGCCGGAGCTCGGGGTTCGCGGGACCGGAGATGCGGTGCATGGGAGGACGAGTGGTTAGGTGCTTTGGGTTCCTAAGGTTGCGGTGAGCACGCTGGTGGGCTCGGGAGCGAGCTGCGGTGGCTGTGGCCACGGCCACGCCATGGCCGGCGGCGAGATGCTTCGGTCATGGTTGGGGATCGGGGCTAGAGCTCACGAAGGACGACGAGGAAAGGGGGAATCGGGTCAAAGGCTCACCGCGGAGCTGCAGGGATGGTTAGTGGGCTCGGGGGCGCGCCGGAGTGGCCGAATCGACGGAGAAGGGCGCCGGGGCTGAAGCTTGAAGACGATGACGATGGCGGCTGCTCGGGGCCCTTCTGGTCGCGTGAGACGACGAGGAGGACGAGGGCGGAACAGCGGAGCTCGGGAGCGCGTCGGAGAGGAGAGGGGTGGCGGTGGCCGCGAGGGAGCTCGTCGGCGGCGACGGCTGCGTTCGGGCGAGTGAGAGAGAGGAAGCAGAGGAGAGGGATGAGCTCGAGGGAGTGAGCGAGAGGGACCAGGGGGCTGCGTGGCGATGCTAGAAGGCCGTGGCGTTGCGGTGGAAGCAGGAGGTGGCCGGGGAAGCAGGAGGTGGCCGAGGCAGCGTCGGCGCCCGTCGGCCACGCGCGCTGCCTACTGGCGCGGGGAAGACGACAGGAGGAGGTGGGCTGGGCCGCGCTGGGCCGGTCCTGTTGGCCACCAGGTAAGTGGCTGGGCTGCTGGTGGGCTACCAGGTAAGTCTTCTGCTCTTTTTTAATTTTTCTGTTCTGTTTATTTTTATTTAATATTTGCCACTGTTTTGAATTTAAAATAATTCAAACAATGCCAAAAGCTCCTCTGAATATTTTATTTTGCTAGATGGACTTTTCCAAAAGCTCATAAAATATTTCAGGGGTATTTGAAATTATATTCTAGTTATATGAATATAATTCAAATTCAAATAGCTAATTATTTAAATTCAAAGTCCCAAAAAATAAATCCTTAAAAATGTTCAATATTTTTGGTTTGGATCAAAACCCTTGCCAAAAATATTAAACATCTAAGAAGAGCATTTTGGAACAATGAATGAGATTTTAGGGTTTTTGCCCTTCTTTTATTTAGGGTTTTGAGGCTTCTAAATTCCTCAGTTCAAGTTTCAGAAATTTAAACATGATGCAAGCAAGATGCAAACACTAGACAGCACCAGAAGCTAGGGATGTGACAACTCACCCCCACTAAACAAAAATCTCGTCCCGAGATTCAAGTGTAGGGTAAGACGACGGGGAACGCAAACTAGCACAATCTTCACGATCCAGGTTGCACTTCATAGGAACGTTGATTCGATCACCATCATTGTCTTGAAGTCTTGCTCTGAGAAATCCTGCCAACATGACATGGAGGGAAGAAGGAGACTCTAGAAGGGTCGATCTTCTCGAAGATCGAACAACTCAGGATCAACTCATGGGGATGTGGGATGCGGGAACCTCGGCGCCCTTGAAAAGCACCTTCCAGGCATCTTCGTATGTCGTGTCGAAGAACCTGCTCAGAGTTCGATGCTGCGCTGGGTTGAACTCCCACAGATTGAAGGCCCGTTGTTGACACGGGAGGATCCAGCGGATGAGCATAACCTGGACTACGTTGACAAGCTTGAGTTGCTTGTTCACCGGGATTTGGATGCATGTTTGCAGTCCAGTCACCTCTTCTTTGCTGCCCCACGACAGGCCCGTCTCTTTCGAGGATGTGAGCCACGTTGGGGGTCCGGACCGGAACTCGGGGGCTGCGACCCACTCAAGGTTGTGCGGCTTGGTGATGTAAAACCACCCTGATTGCCACCCATTCAGGGTCTCCACAAAGGAGCCCTCGAGCCATAAGACGTTGGGCATCTTGCCCACCATGGCACCTCCGCACTCCGCCTGGTTGCTGCGCACCACCTTCGGCTTGACATTGAAAGTCTTGAGCCATAGGCCGAAATGGGGGCGGATGCGGAGGAAAGCCTCGCACACGATGATGAATGGCGAGATGTTGAGGATGAAGTTCGGGGCCAGATCATGGAAATCCAGGCCGTAGTAGAACATGAGTCCCCGGACGAATGGGTGGATAGGAAAGCCCAGTCCGCGGAGGAAGTGAGGAAGGAATACTACCCTCTCATGGGGCCTTGGGGTGGGGAGGAGCTACCCCTCTTCAAGAAGCCGGTACGCGATGTTGTTAGACAAGTATCCGGCCTTCCTCAGTTTTTTGATGTGTCCCTCCGTGACGGAGGAGACCATCCACTTGCCTCCCGCTCCGGACATGGCTGGAAAAAGGTTGAGGTGGGGAGTGCAGACTTGGGCACTGGAGCTCGAGTGCGCGAAAATGGATAGGCAAAGGAGGAAGAAGGTGTAGGTGAAAAGGTGGATCCTTATCCCCTTATATGGGTGGACGCAACTGCATGTCCCCACTAGCCTGGTAAAACTCGCTTTTCTCCAAGCACCGTAATAAATGGCACGGTTGGGTTACCCACGCCCGTATTTATGAGAATCCCGGAATAAGGGCACACGATCTCTGCTTCGACGAGACGTGCCAAGGAAACTGTCTCGCATGACACGCTGAGCTGGGACAATAAAACGATTCGAATAAAGGCTTGGCCGTGGTGCGATGTCACACTACGGAATACGTCAGCAGATTAGATTTGTGTAAATATTATTCTCTCTATGGCAATATGTGGAAACTTATTTTGCAGAGCCGGACACTATCTTTGTGTTCAAAATATTCTATGAAGTACTTGGAGGAGGAACCCGCCTTGCAATGCCGAAGACAATCTGCGCGCCGGACTCGTCGTCATTGAAGCCTGGTTCAGGGGCTACTGAGGGAGTCCTGGATTAGGGGGTGTCCGGATGGCCGGACTATACCTTCAGCCGGACTCCTGGACTATGAAGATACAAGATTGAAGACTTCGTCCCATGTCCGGAAGGGACTTTCCTTGGCATGGAAGGCAAGCTTGGCGATACGGATATATAGATCTCCTACCATTGTAACCGACTTTGTGTAACCCTAACCCTCTCCGGTGTCTATATAAACCGGAGGGTTTTAGTCCATAGGACAACATACAGAACAACAATCATACCATAGGCTAGCTTCTAGGGTTTAGCCTCTCCGATCTCGTGGTAGATCTACTCTTGTACTACCCATATCATCAATATTAATCAAGCAGGACGTAGGGTTTTACCTCCATCAAGAGGGCCCGAACCTGGGTAAAACTTCGTGTCCCTTGCCTCCTGTTACCATCCGGCCTAGACGCACAGTTCAGGACCCCCTACCCGAGATCTGCCGGTTTTAACACCGACACCTGGAGTGGGAGATTGATGATTTGAGGGATCAAAATGCCGTCCTCAAGCGCAAATTAAGGAAGAAGCCTAAGCCATCAACTAAGCCAACATCACCACCACCTTCTTCACCGGCAAAAGAGATATAATCACATGGGTATGGGCACTCCCCTTGGCAACTGCCAAGCTTGGGGGAGGTGCCCCGGTATCGTATCACAATCACAACCCCTACCTTTACCATTTTTCTTAGTTCGATCCTATTAGTAGTATCTTGATCTAGTAGAATAAAGTTTATGGCATGATCAAGTTTTGAGTTTGCTTTTTGGTCTCTCTACTTAATCGAGTCCGTGAGTTATATATAATAAAGATTAGTGTTGAGTCAAGGGCTTGATTATTTTGCCATGATCTTGGGTGAATAGAAGAAAAGAGAAAAGAATAAAAAGAAACAAAAAGTTCATATTGATCTTATTGAGAGTAATGACTTCACATAGAAAGAGTATGATGACTAAAAGTTGTTGGGAGTTGGCAGACATAGCTTTGGTCATCGTTGCAATTAATAGGAAGTAATAAGGAAAGAGAGGTTTCACATATAGATATATTATCATTGACATCTTTTATGATTGGGAGCACTCATTAAAATATGACATGCTAACTTGTTGTCATGGATCCTCTAACTTGTTGAGCTTGCCTTTCCCGCTCATGCTATCCAAATTCTCAGCACCAAGTAGAAATACTACTTGTGCTTCCAAATACCCTTAAACCAGTTTTGCCATGAGAGTCCAGCATATCTACAAGGGGCAATATAAAGTGACGTTCTTTCACATTGAGATTTTGTGCATCCAACCATAAAAGCGCATGGCAACCTCTGCTTCCCTCTGCGAAGGGCCTATCCTTTATTATTATCTTCTACCTTGTGCAAGAGTCATGGTGATCTTCACCTTTTCTTTTTCATTTTATCCTTTGGCAAGCTAAGCATGTTGGGAAGAACATGATATATATATATATATATATATATATATATATATATATATCTAATTGGATGTAGGGGAGCATGAACCATTATTGTTGACATTACCCTTGAGGTAAAAGGTTGTGGGGCAAAACTATAAGCCCCTATCTTTCTATGTGTCCGATTAAAACTCCGTAACCACAAGTATTGCATGAGTGTTAGCAATTATGGAGGACTAAATGATAGTTGAGTATGTGGACTTGCTTTTTAGCTCTCACATAGACTCTTTCCGATGTTATGATAAATTGCAATTGCTTCGATGACTGAGATTATAGTTTGTCGGAGCCCAATAAGGTTTATGATTTATACTTTTGCATTATGAATAGATCATCACTTGAACATAAGTAATCATATGACAAAATCTATATATGTTGCTGTTATGAGAATAATCATGATGCCTTCATGTCCGTATTTTATTTTTATCGACGCCTCTACCTCTAAACATGAGGACATATTTATTGTTATCGGCTTTTCGCTTGAGGACAAGCGAGGTCTAAGCTTGGGGGAGTTGATACGTCCATTGTGCATCATGCTTTTATATCAATATTTATTGCATTATGGGCTGTTATTTCACTTTATGTCACAATACTTATGGCTATTCTCTCTCATTTTACAAGGTTTACATGAAGAGGGAGAATGCCGGCAGCTGGAATTCTGGGCTGGAAAAGGAGCAAATATTATAGACCTATTCTGCACAACTCCAAAAGTCCTGAAACTCCACGGAACATCTTAAAATAAATAAAGAAAAATCCTCACCAAAGATGAAGGCCAGGGGGCCCACACCCTGCTCACGAGGGTGGGGGCACGCCCCCCTCCTAGGGCGCGCCCCCTACCTCGTGGGCCCCCTGGTGGCTCTTCGACATCCATCTTCTCCTATATGAAGTCTTTCAATGAGAAAAAAAAATAAGAAGCAACCTTTCGGGACGAGACTCCACCACCACGAGGCGGAACCTTGGCGGAACCAATCTAGAGCTCCGGCAGAGCTGTTCTGTCGGGGATACTTCCCTCCGGGAGGGGGAAATCATCACCATCATCATCACCAACGCTCCTCTCATCGGGAGAGGGAAATCTCCATCAACATCTTCACCAGCACCATCTCATCTCCAAACCCTAGTTCATCTCTTGTATCCAATTCTTGTCTCAAAGTCCGGGATTGGTGCTAGTAGGTTGCTAGTAGTGTTGATTACTCCTTGTAGTTGATGCTAGTTGGTTTATTTGCTGGAATATCATATGTTCAGATCCTATATGCATATTATTACCCCTCTGATTATGAACATGAATATGCTTTGTGAGTAATTACGTTTGTTCCTGAGGACAAGGGAGAAGTCTTGCTATTAGTAGTCATGTGAATTTGGTATTCGTTTGATATTTTGATAAGATGTATGTTGTCTAGCCTCTAGTGGTGTTATGTGAACGTCGACTACATAACACTTCACCATTATTTGGGCCTAGAGGAAGGCATTGGGAAGTAATAAGTAGATGATGGGTTGCTAGAGTGACAGAAGCTTAAACCCTAGTTTATGTGTTGCTTCGTAAGGGGCTGATTTGGATCCACATGTTTCATGCTATGGTTAGGTTTACCTTAATACTTTTGTTGTAGTTGCGGATGCTTGCAATAGAGGTTAATCATAAGTGGGATGCTTGTTCAAGTAAGAACAGCACCCAAGCACCGGTCCACCCACATATCAAATTATCAAAGTATCGAACGTGAATCATATGAACGTGATGAAAACTAGCTTGACGATATTCCCATGTGTCCTCAGGAGCGCTTTTCCTATTATAAGAGTTTGTTACGGCTTGTCCTTTGCTATAAAAAGGATTGGGCCACCTTGCTGCACTTTATTTACTTTTGCTACTTGTTGCTCGTTACAATTTATCTTATCACAAAACTATCTGTTACCACTTATTTTAGTACTTGCAGAGAATACCTTGCTGAAAACCGCTTATCATTTCCTTCTGCTCCTCGTTGGGTTCGACACTCTTACTTATCAAAAGGACTATGATAGATCCCCTATACTTGTGGGTCATCAATGATACTTGGTGAACTTACCATCTACTCTCTTCTATATGCTTCAAGGTGGAGGCTGCCAGAAGTGTAGTCTTCGATAGGACTAGCTACCCCCCTCTTATTCTGGCATTCTGCAGTTCAGTCCATAGATACTACCCATTTCATTGATACCAATGCATATGTAGTGTAGCTCCTTGCTTGCGAGTACTTTGGATGAGTACTCACAGTTGCTTTGCTCCCCTTTTTTCCCCTTTCTATACCCGGTTGTTGCGACCAGATGATGGAGTCCAGGAGCCAGAGGATCCCGAGGATGATTCTACATGGAGTTCAACTTCGAGGAGTAGTTAGGAGGTCCCAGGCAGGAGGCCTTGCCTTTTCGATCGTTGCTATTTTTGTGCTATCCTTCTTAAGGAAAACTTGTTTAACCTTATGTCTGTACTCAGATATTATTGCTTCCTCTGACTTGTGTATTCGAGCCTTCGAGGCCCCTGGCTTGTAATATAAAGCTCATATTATTTTATTTGTGCCTAGAGTTGTGTTGTGATATCTTCCCGTGAGTCCCTGATCTTGGTCGTGCACATTTGCATGTATGATTAGTGTATGATCAAATCGGGGGCGTCACGGTATCATTATTTTCCGACCTTCATGGATGATTTGAGCAGATATGGGTATATCTACTTGATGAAACATAAGTTTGAAACATTTGAAAAGTTCAAAGAATTTCAGAGTGAAGTGGAAAATCATCGTAACAAGAAAATAAAATTTCTACGATCTGATCATGGAAGTTAATATTTGAGTTATGAGTTCGGTCTTTGAGGGAGTCCTGGACTAAGGGGTCCTCGGGCGTCCGGCCTGTTATCCATGGGCCGGACTGATGGGCTGTGAAGACATAAAGGCTGAAGACTGCACCGTGTCCGGATTGGACTCTACTTGGTGTGGAAGGCAAGCCTGGCGACCGAAGATTCCTTCTTATATAACCGACTCCATGTAAACCCTAGATCCCCCCGGTGTCTATATAAACCGAGGGGGATAGTCCAGAAAGGACAACACGTATACTCATTACCATATTCACATAGGCTAGACTTCTAGGGTTTAGCCATTACGATCTCGTGGTAGATTAACTCTTGTAATACTCATATTCATCAAGATCAATCAAGCAGGAAGTAGGGTATTACCTCCATAGAGAGGGCCCGAACCTGGGTAAACATCGTGTCCCCCGTCTCCTGTTACCATCGATCCTAGACGCACAGTTTGGGACCCCCTACCCGAGATCCGCCGGTTTTGACAGCTACGCCCCTGGCCATCAGGTCAAATTCGGAAACTTGAATTACGTCACGGACATCCAGGGAGATTTGATCTTCGACGGATTTGAGACCGCGGCAACCGCTCCCCATCGCCTCGATGAACATGGCTTAAACTTGTCATCGGGCCGCGTCCAGGAGATAGCTCCTGTAGCAGCTCTGGCCTTAAATCCGGAGCAGATCAAGTCGCCCGAAGATGGGAAGCTCGACCCCATCACGGGGGCTACCGATTCCGCGGCGTTGGATCCGCACGCAGATTCCACTTCATACGTTATCTGCATCAACAGAACCTCGGACTCGCTTTCGATGTCGAACTCTGAACCCTGCGAGCCCGCGTATACCGAACTCGATCGGTTATCAATCTTCAAGTTCAGCGCCGCAGATGTCTTCCAACACTCACCCATGGGTGACATACTAAACTCGCTAAAAACCTATCCCTGGCAAACGACTCATCGCCGAACTATGTTTGGTTCGAACTTTCAGCGGACGATGGAGAATTTTGTTTCCCACCCGCCACCCACTTCGTAGCCACTGTTGAAGACCTAACCAACACGCCCGACCCCCGCCCCGAAGACATCGATGGTGTGGACGACGATATGGGGCAGGGCTAGAGCTTACTACCCGCTCGACACGGGATGACCACTTCATGGTATGACATGTGTATGATAGACACACCTTACGACACTCTCGACGATGACAAGGAGGATCCGGTCGAGAATAAACCGCCTGGTATACAGCCCGGACACCGGCCCCCAAGGTCACATCGCCCAAGAGAAAACACTGCCAGCACCAGAGAAGACGATACTCCGGACAATAAAGACCATGTTGAGGTAGAATCCGAGCAGGAGGAACAGGAAGGCAGGCAAGACAGCTCTGGTGAACGGACCACATATGGGGACTCGGAGGACAACAATTATCTCCCACTCTCCAAGGAAGAGGAGACCCTCGACAACGAGGATTTTATCATGCCCAAGGAACCTCTCTAGCAGGAGTGCTTCAAACGCCGGCTTATAGCCACTCCAAGGAGCCTAAGAAAGAAGTAGTTGCAGCTTGAAGCAAACCAAGATTTGCTCAACGATAGATGGACCAAGGTCTTGGCCGCCGAAGAATACGGCCTTAGCAGCCCAGTCAAAAGCCACCCCAAGAATAGGTGGCTCCCTCAATATGATTGCAGAGTGATGGAACCCATACCACCATCAAACAATGCGGCGGGTCGACCATAGTTCGGTCCAGACAAAGCAGCAGCCCAAGCAGAGCACCACAACAACCCATCCATCATTCAAAACAAAACAGCTCGGGGGTAGTACATGTGTGAATACATAGACAAACAGAGTGTCCCTAGTATGCCTCTACTTGACTAGCTCATTAATCAAAGATGGTTAAGTTTTCTGACCATAGACATGTGTTGCCATTTGATGAACGGGATCACATCATTAGAGAATGATGTGATGGACAAGATCCATCTGTTAGCTTAGCATAATGATCATTTAGTTTTATTGCTATTGCTTTCTTCATGACTTATACATGTTCCTCTGACTATGATATTATGCAACTCCCGAATACCGGAGGAACACCTTGTGTGCTATCAAACGTCACAACATAACTGGGTGATTATAAAGATGCTCTATAGGTGTCTCCGATGGTGTTTGTTGAGTTGGCATAGATCAAGATTAGGATTTGTCACTCCGTGTATCGGAGAGGTATCTCTAGGCCCTCTCGGTAATGCACATCACTATTGTTGGGGAACGTAGTAATTTCAAAAAAATTCCTACGCACACGCAAGATCATCGTGATGCATAGCAACAAGAAGGGAGAGTGTGTCCGCGTACCCTCGTAGACCAAAAGCGGAAGCGTTAGCACAACGCGGTTGATGTAGTTGTACGTCTTCACGATCCGACCGATCAAGTACCGAACGCATGGCACCTCCGAGTTCTGCACACGTTCAACTCGATGATGTCCCTCGAACTCCGATCCAGCCGAGCTTTGAGGGAGAGTTCCGTCAGCATGACGGCGTGCTGACGATGTTGATGTTCTACTGTCGCAGGGCTTCGCCTAAGCACCGCTACAATATTATCGAGGTGGACTATGGTGGAGAGGGGCACCGCACACGGCTAAAAGATCCAAGAGAACAATTGTTGTGTCTATGGGGTGCCCCTCTCCTCCGTATATAAAGGAGGGGAGGAGAGGGCCGGCCAAGGGGAGGAGGCGCGCCCAAGGGGGGAGTCCTACTCCCGGTGGGAGTAGGACTCCTCCTTTTCCTATTTGGAGATTGAGAGGGAAGGAAGAGGAAGGAGGGAGGAAGGAAAGGGGGGGGCTGGCCCCCCTCCCAATTCAGATTGGGCTTGGGGGGGCTCCCTTGCTCCTTTCCCCTCCTTTCCACTAAAGCCCATTAAGGCCCATATACCTCCCGGGGGGTTTCGATAACCTCCCGGTGCTCCGGTATTATCCCGATCTCACCCAGAACCATTCCGGTATCCAAATATAGTCGTCCAATATAACGATCTTTACGTCTCGAACATTTCGAGACTCCTCGTCATGTCCGTGATCACATCCGGGACTCTGAACTACCTTCGGTACATCAAAAACCATAAACTCATAATATAACCGTCATCGAACTTTAAGCGTGCGGACCCTACGGGTTCAAGACCTATGTAGACATGACCGAGACACGTCTCCGGTCAATAACCAATAGGAGAACCTGGATGCCCATATTGGCTCCTATATATTCTACGAAGATCTTTATCGGTCAAACCGCATAACAACATACGTTGTTCCCTTTGTCATCGGTACGTTACTTGCCCGAGATTCGATCGTCGGTATCTCAATACCTAGTTCAATCTCGTCACCGGAAAGTCTCTTTACTCGTTCCTTAACACATCATCCCGCAACTAACTCATTAGTTGCAATGCTTGCAAGGCTTAAGTTATATGTATTACCGAGTGGGCCCAGAGATACCTCTCCGACAATCGGAGTGACAAATCCTAATCTCGAAATACGCCAACCCAACAAGTACCTTCGGAGACTCCTGTAGAGCACCTTTATAATCACCTAGTGGGTCAAGTCAATCACATCATTTTCCTAATATGTGATCCCATTAATCAAATGATAACTCTTTGTCTATGGCTAGGAAACATAACCATCTTTGATCAACGAGCTAGTCAAGTAGAGGCATACTAGTGACACTCTGTTTGTCTATGTATTCACACATGTATCATGTTTCCGGTTAATACAATTCTAGCATGAATAATAAACATTTATCATGATATAAGGAAATAAATAATAACGTTGTTATTGCCTCTAGGGCATATTTCCTTCAGTCTCCCACTTGCACTAGAGTCAATAATCTAGATTACACAGTAATGATTCTAACACACATGGAGCCTTGGTGTTGATCATGTTTTCTCATGGAAGAGGCTTAGTCAACGGGTCTGCAACATTCAAATCCGTATGTGTCTTGCAAATCTCTATGTCTCCCACCTGGACTTGATCCCGGATGGAGTTGAAGCGTCTCTTGATGTGCTTGGTTCTCTTGTGAAGTCTGGATTCCTTCGCCAAAGCAATTGCACCAGTATTGTCACAAAAGATTTTCATTGGACCCGATGCACTAGGTATGGCACCTAGATCGGATATGAACTCCTTCATCCAGACTCCTTCATTTGCTGCTTCCAAAGCAGCTATGTATTCCACTTCACATGTAGATCCCGCTACGACGCTTTGTTTAGAACTGCACCAACTGACAGCTCCACTGTTTAATAAAAACACGTGTCCGGTTTGCGATTTAGAATCGTCCGGATCAGTGTCAAAGCTTGCATCGACGTAACCATTTCGGACGAGCTCTTTGTCACCTCCATAAATGAGAAACATATCCTTCGTCCTTTTCAGGTATCTCAGGATGTTCTTGACCGCTGTCCAGTGATCCACTCCTGGATTACTTTGGTACCTCCCTGGTAAACTAATAGCAAGGCACACATCAGGTCTAGTACACAACATTGCATACATGATAAAGCCTATGGTTGAAGCATAGGGAACATCTTTCATTTTCTCTCTATCTTCTGCAGTGGTCGGGCATTGAGTCTTACTCAACTTTACACCTTGTAACACAGGCAAGAACCCTTTCTTTGCTTGATCCATTTTGAACTTCTTCAAAACTTTGTCAAGGTATGTGCTTTGTGAAAGTCCAATTAAGCGTCTCGATCTATCTCTATAGATCTTGATGCCCAATATATAAGAAGCTTCACCGAGGTATTTCATTGAAAAACTCTTATTCAAATATCCTTTTATGCTATCCAGAAATTCTATATCATTTCCAATCAACAATATGTCATCCACATATAATATCAGAAATGCTACAGAGCTCCCACTCACTTTCTTGTAAATACAAACTTCTGCAAAAGTTCGTATAAAACCATATGCTTTGATCACACTATCAAAACGTTTATTCCAACTCCTAGAGGCTTGCACCAGTCCATAAATGGATCGCTGGAGCTTGCACACTTTGTTAGCTCCCTTTAGATTGACAAAACCTTCCAGTTGCATCATATACAACTCTTCTTCTAGAAATCCATTCAGGAATGCGGTTTTGACATCCATTTGCCAAATTTCATAATCATAAAATGTGGCAATTGCTAACATGATTCGGACAGACTTAAGCATCGCTACGGGTGAGAAGGTCTCATCGTAGTCAATCCCTTGAACTTGTCAAAAACCTTTTGCAACAAGTCGAGTGTCGGTGTCAAAACCGGCGGATCTCGGGTAGGGGGTCCCGAACTGTGCGTCTAGGATCGATGGTAATAGGAGGCAGGAGACATGATGTTTACCCAGGTTCGGGCCCTCTTGATGGAGGTAATACCCTACGTCATGCTTGATTGATATTGATGATATGAGTGTTACAAGAGTTGATCTACCACGAGATCGTAGAGGCTAAAACCCTATAAGCTAGCCTATGGTATGATTGTTGTATATATCTATCGACTAGCCTGGCCTCGGTTTATATAATGCACCATAGGCCTAGGATAACAAGAGTCCTAGCCGAATACGCCGGTGGGGAGGAGTCCTTGTCTTGATCGCCAAGTCTTGTGGAAT
The DNA here is from genome assembly GCF_018294505.1 of Triticum aestivum. Classification (NCBI taxonomy): domain Eukaryota; kingdom Viridiplantae; phylum Streptophyta; class Magnoliopsida; order Poales; family Poaceae; genus Triticum; species Triticum aestivum. Next base: position 123,942,868 of record NC_057800.1, on the reverse strand, counting down.
CTTCCTTGTATGCGGCAGCTGTCCAAACTGGCCCAAGAGTATGCGGCCATGGGGGTCCTCGGCCCAATCCAACTGATCGGGAGACGACGTGATGAGTACCCCCTAGTCCAGGACACTGTCATCGAGTTTATAGATAGTAGCATTACCGTCAGCGTCAGTCTTCTTCTTGAAGATCCATTTATTCTCGATGGCTTGCCAATCATCTGGCAAGTCAACCAAAGTCCACACTTTGTTCTCATACATGGATCCCATCTCAGATTTCATGGCCTCAAGCCATTTTGCGGAATCTGGGCTCACCATCGCTTCTTCATAGTTCGTAGGTTCGTCATGGTCTAGTAACATAACCTCCAGAACAGGATTACCGTACCATTCTGGTGCGGATCTTACTCTGGTTGACCTACGAGGTTCAGTAACAACTTGATCTGAAGTTTCATGATCATTATCATTAACTTCCTCACTAATTGGTGTAGACGTCACAGGAACTGGTTTCTGTGATGAACTACTTTCCAATAAGGGAGCAGGTACTGTTACCTCATCAAGTTCTACTCTCCTCCCACTCACTTCTTTCGAGAGAAACTCCTTCTCTAGAAAGGATCCATTCTTAGCAAAGAATGTTTTGCCTTCGGATCTGTGATAAAAGGTGTACCCAGCAGTTTATTTTGGGTATCCTATGAAGACACATTTCTCCAATTTGGGTTCGAGCTTATCAGGTTGAAGCTTTTTCACATAAGCATCATACCCCCAAACTTTAAGAAACAACAACGTTGGTTTCTTGCCAAACCATAGTTCATAAGGTGTCGTCTCAACGGATTTTGATGGTGCCCTATTTAACGTGAATGCGGCCGTCTCTAAAGCATAACCCCAAAATGATAGCGGTAAATCACTAAGACACATCATAGATCGCACCATATCTAGTAAAGTACGATTATGACGTTCGGACACACCATTACGCTGTGATGTTCCGGGTGGCGTGAGTTGTGAAACTATTCTGCATTGTTTCAAATGTAGACCAAACTCGTAACTCAAATATTCTCCTCCATGATCAGATCATAGAAACTTTATTTTCTTGTTACGATGATTTTCAACTTCACTCTGAAATTCTTTGAACTTTTCAAATGTTTCAGACTTATGTTTCATTAAGTAGATATACCCATATCTTCTTAAATCATCTGTGAGGGTGAGAAAATAACGATACCCGCCGTGAGCTTCAACATTCATTGGACCACATACATCAGTATGTATGATCTCCAACAAAACAGTTGCTCGCTCCATAGTTCCGGAGAACGACATTTTAGTCATCTTGTCCATGAGGCATGGTTCGCAAGTACTAAGTGATCCATAATCAAGTGATTCCAAAAGTCCATCAGTATGGAGTTTCTTCATGCGCTTTATACCAATATGACCCAAATGGCAGTGCCACAAATAAGTTGCACTATCATTATCAACTCTGCATATTTTGGCCTCAACATTATGAATATGTGTATCACTACTATCGAGATTCATCAAAAATAGACCACTCTTTAAGGGTGCATGACCATAAAAGATATTACTCATATAAGTAGAACAACCATTATTCTCAGATTTAAATGAATAACCGTCTCACATTAAACAAGATCCAGATATAATGTTCATGCTCAACGTTGACACCAAATAACAATTATTTAGGTCTAAAACTAATCCCGAAGGTAGATGTAGAGGTAGCGTGCCGACGGCGATCACATCAACTTTGGAACCATTTCCCACACGCATCATCACCTCGTCCGTAGCCAGTGTTCGCTTAATCCGTAGTCCCTGTTTCGAGTTGCAAATATTAGCAACAGAACCAGTATCAAATACCCAGGTGCTACTGCGAGCTCTGGTAAGGTACACATCAATAACATGTATATCACATATACCTTTGTTCACCTTGCCATCCTTCTTATCCGCCAAATACTTGGGGCAGTTCCGCTTCCAGTGACCAGTCTATTTGCAGTAGAAGCACTCAGCCTCAGGCTTAGGTCCAGACTTGGGTTTCTTCTCCTGAGCAGCAACTTGTTTGCTGTTCTTCTTGAAGTTCCCCTTCTTCTTCCCTTTGCCCTTTTTCTTGAAACTGGCGGTCTTATTGACCATCAACACTTGATGCTCCTTTTTGATTTCTACCTCCGCAGCCTTTAGCATTGCAAATAGCTCGGGAATTGTTTTATTCATCCCTTGCATATTATAGTTCATCACGAAGCTCTTGTAGCTTGGTGGCAGTGATTGAAGAACTCTATCAATGACACTATCAACAGGAAGATTAACTCCCAGTTGAGTCAAGTGATTATGATACCCAGAAATTTTGAGTATATGCTCACTGACAGAACTATTCTCCTCCATCTTGCAGCTATAGAACTTATTGGAGACTTCATATCTCTCAATCCGGGCATTTGCTTGAAATATTAACTTCAACTCCTGGAACATCTCATATGCTCCATGACATTCAAAATGTCGTTGAAGTCCCGGTTCTAAGCCATACAGCATGGAACACTGGACTATCGAGTAGTCATCAGCTTTGCTCTGCCAGGTGTGCATAACATCTAGTGTTGCTCCTGCAGCAGGTTTGGCACTTAGCGGTGCTTCCAGGACGTAATTCTTCTGTGCAGCAATGAGGATAATCCTCAAGTTATGGACCCAGTCCGTGTAATTGCTACCATCATCTTTCAACTTTGCTTTCTCAAGGAACACATTAAAATTCAACGGAACAACAGCACGAGACATCTATCTACAACAAACATAGACATGCAAAATACTATCAGGTACTAAGTTCATGATAAATTTAAGCTCAATTAATCATATTACTTAAGAACTCCCACTTAGATAGACATCTCTCTAATCATCTAAGTGATCACGTGATCCAAATCAACTAAACCATAACCGATCATCACGTGAAATGGAGTAGTTTTCAATGGTGAACGTCATTATGTTGATCATATCTACTATATGATTCACGCTCGACCTTTTAGTCTCAGTGTTCCGAGGCCATATCTGCATATGCTAGGCTCGTCAAGTTTAACCTGAGTATTCTGCGTGTGCAAAACTGGCTTGCACCCGTTGTAGATGGACATAGAGCTTATCACACCCGATCATCACGTGGTGTCTGGGAACGATGAACTTTGGCAATGGTGCATACTCAGGGGGAACACTTTTATCTTGAAATTTAGTGAGAGATCATCTTATAATGCTACCGTCAATCAAAGAAAAATAAGATGCATAAAAGATAAACATCACATGCAATCAATATAAGTGATATGATACGACCATCATCATCTTGTGCTTGTGATCTCCATCTCCGAAGCACCGTCATGATCACCATCGTCACCGGCACGACACCTTGATCTCCATCGTAGCATCGTTGTCGTCTCGCCAACTATTGCTTCTACGACTATCGCTACCGCTTAGTGATAAAGTAAAGCAATTACAGGGCGATTGCATTGCATACAATAAAGCGACAACCATATGGCTCCTGCCAGTTGCCGATAACTCGGTTACAAAACATGATCATATCATACAATAAAATATAGCATCATGTCTTGACCATATCACATCACAACACGCCCTGCAAAAACAAGTTAGACGTCCTCTACTTTGTTGTTGCAAGTTTTACGTGGCTGCTACGGGCTGAGCAAGAATCGTTCTTACCTATGCATCAAAACCACAATGATAGTTTGTCAAGTTAGTGTTGTTTTAACCTTCTCAAGGACCGGGCGTAGCCACACTCGGTTCAACTAAAGTTGGAGAAACTGACACCCGCCAGCCACCTGTGTGCAAAGCACGTCGGTAGAACCAGTCTTGCATAAGCGTACGCGTAATGTTGGTCTGGGTCGCTTCATCCAACAATACCGCCGAACCAAAGTATGACATGCTGGTAAGCAGTATGACTTGTATTGCCCACAACTCACTTGTGTTCTACTCGTGCATATAACATCAACGCATAAAACCAGGCTCGGATGCCACTGTTGGGGAACGTAGTAGTTTCAAAAAAAATCCTACGCACACGCAAGATCATGGTGATGCATAGCAGCGAGAGGGGAGAGTGTGTCCACGTACCCTCGTAGACCGAAAGCAGAAGTGTCGGGGGGCTAATCCACGAGCACCTATGGGACCGGCGGACCGAGTCCCTTTCGGTTCGGCGGGGGCGAGGGTCGCACGAAGAGCGGATCGAGGTGAAGCACACGAGCAGTTTACCTAGGTTCGGGCCGCACGGATGCGTAAGACCCTACTCCTGCTTTGCGGTTTGTATTGAGTTCTTGCTCGGGAGCGCGGAGTGCTACAGTACACCCCAGTAGCTAACGAGACCGAGCGTGAGCGTTCTCTCCTCCCCCCTCTACGTTGCGCATGGGCCTCCTTTTATATGCTCAAGGGGTCACCGACAGGTGGCAACGTAGACAAGGGTAAAAATGGAAAGGTGTTGCAGTTGGTACAACTACCTGCTACAGTGTATCATACCTAACCTGACGGCAGGGGACAAGGGCATTAAATGCCCGTCTGCGTCGCCTAAATAGTGCAAAAGGGACCGCCAGGGACGCCACCGCTCGCCATGATGGCTATCTTGTCAGCGCCGCTTGCCACCGCTCACCGCTGGCTGCACAGCCTCCCGCCACGTATGCCTGGAAGGGTCCCAGAACGACACGTTGGTGGATGTGCTGGAGCGCGGGCACAGAGTGATGGCTTGCCGCGGCAAGCGCCTTGCCGCGGTTGTTGTCTTGTCGCGTCCGGGAGCTTGTCGGGACGTGTGGCGCGTCACGGCAAGTTCCTTGAGATGCCTTGGTTGGCCTTCCCGGCAAGCTCCTCTTGCCGGGGTCTTGTCTCCTTAAGTGCCTTGCCTTGGTTGGCCTTCCCGACAAGCTCCTCTTGCCGGGGTCTTGTCTCCTTGGCTTGGATGCTTTGTCCTTGAATGGCTCCAAAGGAACCACGGAGGACCTTGGCGGTCACCCGGCAAGCCTTGCCGCGGGATGCTGTGACTGCCCGTGCACAAGTTCGGGATACTAGGGTACCCCTACTCTAGTACACCGACAGGAAGCGTTAGCACAACGTGGTTGATATAGTCGTACGTCTCCACGATCCGACCGATCAAGTACCGAATGCATGGCACCTCCGAGTTCTGCACATGTTCAACTCGATGACTACTACCTCTTGAGCACTGCGTTGGTTTTCCCTTGAAGAGGAAAGGGTGATGCAGCAAAGTAGCGTGAGTATTTCCCTCAGTTTTTGAGAACCAAGGTATCAATCCAGTAGGAGGCTACGCGCGAGTCCCTCGCACCTACACAAAACAAATAAATCCTCGCAACCAACGCGATAAGGGGTTGTCAATCCCTACACGGTGACATACGAGAGTGAGATCTGATAGATATGACAAGATAATATTTTTGGTATTTTTATGATAAAGATGCAAAATAAAAGGCAATGAAAATAACTAAGTGTTGGAAGATTAATATGATGGAAGATAGACCTGGGGGCCATAGGTTTCACTAGTGGCTTCTCTCAAGAGCATAAGTATTTTACGGTGGGTGAACAAATTACTGTTGAGCAATTGACATAATTGAGCATAGTTATGAGAATATCTAGGTATGATCATGTATATAGGCATCACGTCCAAGACAAGTAGACCGACTCCTGCCTGCATCTACTACTATTACTCCACACATCAACCGCTATCCAGCATGCATCTAGAGTATTAAGTTCATAAGAATAGAGTAACGCTTTAAGCAAGATGACATGATGTAGAGGGATAAATTCATGCAATATGATAAAAAAACCATCTTGTTATCCTCGATGGCAACAATACAATACGTGCCTTGATGCCCCTACTGTCACTGGGAAAGGACATCGCAAGATTGAACCCAAAGCTAAGCACTTATCCCATTGCAAGAAAGATCAATCTAGTAGGCCAAACCAAACTGATAATTCAAAGAGACTTGCAAAGATAACAAATCATACATAAAAGAATTCAGAGAAGAATCAAATATTGTTCATAGATAAACTTGATCATAACCCCACAATCCATCGGTCTCAACAAACACACCGCACAAGAAGATTACATCGAATAGATCTCCAGAAGAGAGGGGGAGAACTTTGTATTGAGATCCAAAAAGAGAGAAGAAGCCATCTAGCTAATAACTATGGACCCAAAGGTCTGAGGTAAACTACTCACACTTCATTGGAGAGGCTATGGTGTTGATGTAGAAGCCCTTCGTGATCGATGCCTCCTCCGGCGGAGCTCTGGAACAGGCCCCAAGATGGGATCTCGTGGATACAGAAAGTTTCGGCGGTGGAATTAGGGTTTTGGCTCCGTATCTGATTGTTTGGGGGTACGTAGGTATATATAGGAGGAAGGAGTAGGTCAGTGGAGCAACATGGGGCCCACGAGGGTGGAGGGCGCGCCTGGGGGGTAGGCGCGCCCCCCTACCTCGTGGCTTCCCTGTTGGTTTCTTGATGTAGGGTCCAAGTCTCCTGGATCTTGTTCGTTCCAAAAATCACGTTCCCGAAGGTTTCATTCCGTTTGGACTATGTTTGATATTCCTTTTCTTTGAAACCCTAAAATAGGCAAAAAAATAGCAATTCTGGGCTGGGCCTCTGATTAGTAGGTTAGTCCCAAAAGTAATATAAAATTGTATAATAAAGCCCAATAATGTCCAAAACAGAATATAATATAGCATGGAACAATCAAAAATTATAGATACGTTGGAGACGTATCGAACATCCCCAAGCTTAATTCCTGCTCGTCCTTGAGTAGGTAAATGATAAAAACAGAATTTTTGATGTGGAATGCTACTTGGCATATTTTCAATGTATTTCTTCTTAATTGTGGTATGAATATTCAGATCCGAAAGATTCAAGACAAAAGTTCAATATTGACATAGAAATAATAATACTTCAAGCATACTAACTAAGCAATTATGTCTCTTCAAAATAACATGGCCAAAGAAAGTTATCCCTACAAAATCATATAGTCTGGCTATGCTCTATCTTCACCACACAAAGTATTTAAATCATGCACAACCCCGATGACAAGCCAAGCAATTGTTTCATACTTTTGGTGTTCTCAAACTTTTTCAATCTTCACACAATACATGAGTGTGAGCCATGAACATAGCACTATAGGTGGATAGAATGGTGGTTGTGGAGAAGACAAAAGGGAGAAGATAGTCTCACATCAACTAGGCGTATCAACGGGCTATGGAGATGCCCATCAATAGATATCAATGTGAGTGAGTAGGGATTGCCATGCAACGGATGCACTGGAGCTATAAGTATATGAAAGCTCAAAAAGAAACTAAGTCGGTGTGCATCCAACTCTCTTGCTCACGAAGACCTAGGGCATTTTGAGGAAGCCCATCATTGGAATATACAAGCCAAGTTCTATAATGAAAAATTCCCACTAGTATACACTAGTGCAGAACCGGGCAATAGCACCGGTTCGTAAGGCCCTTTAGTGCTGGTTTGGTAACCGGTGCTAAAGTGTAGGCACTAAAGCCCCCCCCCCTTAGTACCAGTTCAGCACGAATCGGTGCTAAAGGGCAACCACGTGGCATGAGCCAGCTTCGGGGGCAGGGAGCCCTTTAGTACCGGTTGGTGTCACCAATCGGTATTAAAAGGTTGGGGGGTTTGGGGTTTATGATTTCTTTTTCATTTAATTTTGTGTTTTCCATTTAATTATTTTTCGTTTACTAGTATTTTACGATACTACATATTGTACACGTTATGCATATATATAAATAGAATTTCTAGTAGAACCGATCATAATATATATATATCATCGAATGTCTCACAACCACCATTAATTAATTCACACATATATACACACATGTATATATATACAATTCCTCCTAATTGGTGCCTTCGGAGCCAGTGGCATTAGCCTAGCTAATTGGTGCCTTCGGAGCACGATAACAATTGGAAGTGGTTCATGGGGGCGGTAGCGGGTAATAGTATTCTCCTTTGGGATCTATGACCTGGTCGAGCAAAAATCCCGCTATTTCCTCTTGAATTGCTTCTATGCGGTCCTGTGCTAGGAGCTTGTCCCGCACCTCTTTGAATTGTTAAGAAGGAGATCAATATGCATGTGTATTAGTTGTGTGACTAGATATCAATAATGGTGTAAAAATTGTGAATAGTGTTCTGACAATCGATATCGTACCCACTCCTGTCTTTGAGATTTGCTCCTTTTGGACGCCATCATGTGAATGTTCTCGCAAACGTAGTATGCACATAGATCATTCCCTGGCGCCTGTTTCAGGGCCTTTACGAGAATGGAATTTGATCAGATAATAATTAATCAAGCATGATAATTAAAGAGATGGCAGCTAGCTAGTACTACTTAATTACTTACCTTGGGTCGATACCATTTCAGATTTTGTTTCCATGGGCCTGGAGTGGCCCTGATGAACTTTGCCCAAGCCCTGCCCGCCGACAAAGAAAATGAATAAATGGGTTATTAAATAGTTGTTATCAGGAAATGACGAAGTAATTAAATAGGCCGAGATATAGTTAATAATGATTGAAATTACCTGTTGACTATCCCCTTCACGATGGTGTAGTCACTTGCTTTCTTAAGTAGTGAGTCTAGTACTTCAACTGTTCCTTCATCAACTTTAATGATTAACAAGATCCAGTGAAATCTGCATGCACACACGTTTGCATGTCTCAATTAAGCGGGCATATGTAAGCAAAAACATGTAGCTAGCTAGTAGGGAAAAACAGAATTTGTAGTACAAGACAGTGTGACTCACTGGAAGTTGTAAGGAAGTAGTATATCTTCATTGTATTTGAGTTCCTTGAAGAACTATAGCATGCTTTCCTCTACACTTTTTTCGTGATATGGATCTATTTTCCATGTGTATTCATTAATGCTATTTGGGTCAACAAACCCAATGCCATAGCGTCCACCTTTTTTCATTTCATAAATCTTCATCCTGCATAATACCACAGAAAAGAATATAGTGAGGATAATTACAGGTAATAATTGATCAAAATGATCACTACAGCTAGCTTGAGACTTAAATTACAGAAAGAAATCACTTATAGACAATAGCAACTGACGATAGATTTGTCGAGTGCGTCTTGATTGTATAGCTGAAATAGTTCTAAATACTCAACGGTCACAGCTTTCTCATGGTAGTAATGATCCTTGTTGACATTCACCATGAGGGACTCTCGATTGGAAATGTTGGTAATGTCCATGTACCATTGATGCAATTCATACATTCTCGTTGGGAGCTTATGGACCTCCTCTGGCTCGACCAAAGGTTGGCCCCGGGCATATTTCCGTTTTATTTCCTCCTCTCTGGTCGGAGACATGGGCTCAATATCGAGGAGTTGTCCAACAGTGATCCCGATCGATTCAGCCTGCGCAATATGCTCCTCGGTTATTACCACATCGCCCACCCCGGGAACGTTAACGGTTTGCCCACAATAATATTGGGCGCGCCTACTATCATGTGTTGTTGGCACAACAAGCGGGGGGATTGATTGCGCCGCCTGTTCTCCCAGCTGGGGAACGGTTTTACCGCTCCTTTTGCCAGCTGATTTGCTCAAGCTCGAGCTCGCCTCTTTCTGTAGACGTGCTCAATTTAACTTCTTGATGTGGCGCTCATAGTCTGTGTCAATAGGCTTGGGAGCTGGTGCTCTAGCCATACGAATGAAGTGGTCAATCTTTTCCACAGGCACTTTCTCCCTTGGCGGCGGTGGCAGTTTCGGTGCAAAATGGGCTTCCACCTTGGCCTTCGATATGGCTACGTTTTCCTCCTCGGACTTGTCGTAAGGCCTCTGTGGAAGAGGCGCGAGGTTTGGACCATATTGAAATCGCTTGCCTCCGCCAGTACCTCCAGTACTACCTCGACTTGTACCGCTACACACCATAGCTGAGGCGGCTCTCTTCCGTGATTGCTGAGGCAGCAAAGACGGCTGACGTGGCTGAGTTGGAGGAGGAGGAGTGGCCTGAAGCTGTGCCGGACTTGGAGGAGGAGTGGCCTGAAGCTGTGCCGGACTTGGAGGAGGAGTGGCCTGACGCTTTGCCAGACTTGGAGGAGGAGGAGTGGCCTGAAGTTGTGCCGGACTTGGAGGAGGAGTGGCCTGACGCGTTGGTCGACTTGGAGGAGCGGGAGTCTGCTGACTCGGTGGCGGACTACGACAAGGAGTCGGATGACGCGTTGTCGGTGGCCTTCGAAAGATGATGCAATCCTTTCTCCATAGGATGATACGATGGTTGGCCTCTCCTAGTGTGTGCTCATCTTCACCTCCAGGAATGTCAAGCTCTAGCCCCGAATATTGGTCCACCACCTCATCAACCAAGACACGAGCATAGACCGCTGGAATCGGGTTGCAATGGAAGGTTGCCTCGGGGGGATTTGTAAAAGCAAGGGCGTCCGCCACCTTCATGGATATGTTCTTCATTTTGAAGTGTAGCTCGCAGTTGGTGTTCTCCATGATGTCATCCACTGGGTAGCTATCCAGCAATGTGTCGCCCGGGGAAGAACCCACGCTGCTTCTCGGCATGGAGGGGACGGTGCTATCCAATGGTGGATCATCCGCTAGCTGCTGAGACCCCCTTTGTTGGCTAAGTGAGTCGATCTGCTCCTGCTGCCGCTGGAATTTGACTGCCAAGTCCGCGTGCGCTGATTCTAGGCCTTGAAGGCGTTCATAGTCTAGCTTCCTCTGCTCCTCCTCCATCTTCCTCTTCTTCTCCTCCGCAATCTTCTTTCTCGCACGGGTTCTATAGTCGGCGTTCCAGTCTGAAAACCCCTCATACCACGGAATAGCGCCCACGCCTCGTGTTCTTCCCGGGTGTTCAGGATTTCCCAGGGCACGCGTAAGCTCGTCGTTCTCTCTGTTGGGCTCGAAGAACCCCGATCGAGCCTCTTATATTGCAACAAGTAGCTTATCTTCGGCTCCGTACAGACATGCCTTCTTCGAAACTTTGCCTATCTTCGGGTCCAACTCCCCCCCATGCGCATAGAACCAAGTCCTACACCTGGGGGGGCAGCTCAATGTTTCTGGAGTGACACCTGCATCCAGCATCTCTTTCTCAGACTTATCCCACTTAGGCATTCCCATCGCATAGCCACCTGGCCCCAGCTTATGGAACTTATCCTTTTTTGCGGCATTGGCCTTGTTTATTCTCGACCGTTCCTTAGATAATTCCGAATCCTTGAATTTCACGAAATCGTCCCAATGAGCACTTTGCTTCTCTAGTGTTCCCTCGAATACTGGAGCCTTCCTTCCTCCCTTGACGTACTTGGCCCATTCACAAATCTTGTGGTTCTTGAATGCAACCGCTGTCTTCCTAAGAGTAGCGTCCTTGACTTTCTCCACATCTGCATCTGTGAAATGATCTGGTAGGGTGAAATGTTCCATGAGCGTTTCCCAAAGCAGAAGTTTTTGTCTGTTGTCGACAAAAGTAACTCCTGGACGTGGCTTTGCTGGCTCTCTCCATTCTTGAAGGGAGATCGGGAGTTGGTCCTTCACAAGAACTCCGCACTGACGAATGAACTTGTCCGCAATCTTCTTAGGCGCTAATGGTTCGCCATTAGGTCTGATGGCCTCAATATTGTACTTTACGCCCTCCTTCAACTTTTTGTTCGGGCCACATTTCCTGTTGCCTGAAGATTTGCTCGATCTGGATGGCTGAAAGAAGAAAGATCGATTCTTTAATATATCTTCAAGTCATTTAAAACATGTGATGATCACCAGATGCCTGCTTATATAAATATATATACCTCGACGGTCTTTGTTGTTTCAAGATCAACATTTTCTTCATCATGTTCATACTTCATGACTTCATCAATTCGGTCGTCGCGATCGAATATCATATCACCCTCCCCGGTGTTGTTTAGATATTCGGAGCCGTCATAATCTTCTTCATTCTGATCATCATCTGGCCCGCGAGGATTGCGTATGATATTGAACAGGGCCTCTTCTCCCTCTCTGCCGGTATTGTCTGCCATAGGTTTTGTTTAACTAATCCAAAAGAAATATATTCAAATTACAATGCATGGATGCAATCAATTAATAAGGAAAAACTGAATCAATCATAGTACATAATAAGCATCATCGAATATAATCTCGAATACATCGTCTCGAATAATAGATATAATCTCGAATACATCGTCTCGAATAATAGATATAATCTCGAATACATCGTCTCGAATAATAGATATAATATCGAATACATCACTAGCTAGCTAGCTAGCAAGCTAATAAAGATCGAATACTACAGAGTAATCTAGGCCACTCACGGTTCCTGAGGTGCGGGCGGTGGACACCCAAAGAGAAGGAACCATCACTGGATCATAGCTCAGGTGATCTCCCAAAAGAACCTGCCAGGTATTGGAGAACCTGACGTCCATAGCAGCCATGTAGCGATGGACGTGCTCGTCCTCCTCCCTAACACGGCGACGTACCACCTCCGGCAGGGTCGGCTCCCTCCGCACCGAAAGTGGCCCACGCGAACCCCACCAAAGGAGACGAGGGTCGACGACGGGACCCGGGGCCGGGTTCCTCACCAAGCGTCGCGCCCCTGAAGGTAGCACCTCCCAGTGCCAGCCCGGCAGAGCCCAGTCCTGGACATGGGTCCTCTGAAGCAGGATGTCGTCGCGAATGGGTCGACGGCGAGGATGCGGGCCGGGCATCGTCGACAACAAATACTATATGCCGCAAAAGTAAAGTAACATTTTTTAAATGATGGATTGTGATTTCATATATGCAAATTCTAAATTTTATAACTAAAACTAACATTTCTAATATTTCTATAACTAAAACTAACATTTCTAATATTTCTATAACTAAAAAACATTTCTATATAACTAACATTTCTAATATTTCTATAAAACTAACATTTCTATATAACTAACATTTCTATAACTAAAACTAACATTTCTAATACTTCTATAACTAAAAAACAGAAAGATTGCTAACAATTCTATAACAATGTGTGTGTGTGTGGTTGGCGGCCGGGGCATAGCTCACCGGCGGGGCACGACGACGGTGGGCGGCGACGGGGACGGGGACGGAGATGGAGACAGGGCGGCGACGGTGGGCGGCGGCGGGGACGGAGACGGAGACGGGGTGGCAACGACGGGGACGGGGCGGCGACGACGGGGACGGGCCGGGCGGGGACGACGTACGGGAAGACAGGCCGGGCGGGGACGACGGGAGGACGGGGCAG